>NC_134484.1:383243658-383543658 GCF_040206685.1 Ascaphus truei | reverse complement strand
CATCCCGCAGCCCCCCGCATGAATGAATGACCCCCACCCCATGCCTACCAGATGATGTTGGCGGCCGAGAATTGGTGCCGAGGTGAAGCAGGGGGAAGCGCGCTCTAGTAGCAGACCCGGAAGTTCCGGGTCGCCCTACTGCTGGAGCGCGTTCCCCTGCTGGATCCGGGAACGGGGGTTAGGGAGATTAGGGGAAGCGTGCACGTTTGCTGGTTTGCTTGTGTGCGCTCCTAGAGGGCACGCCACAGACAGAGAATGCGGCCGCGAGAGTTTACCAGGGAAGAAGGGGGGAAAGAGGGAGGGTTGAAGGGGGGCCGTCGCGGGCCGCACGGGGTGCCCCAGCGGGCCGCATGCGGGCCGCGGGCCGTAGGTTGTGCAGCCCTGATCTATGGCATATATTGAGCATAATAATCCAGATGACCTTGATAAAGTGCTGTTGTACAAAACGCGTAGGTGCGTTCGTGTGGTCCTGTTATTGTCTTTTTAGCCTGCAATAAAACTGACCTCATTGCTATTTTGGAGTTGCTCGCATTTTTCCTTCTTCTTCATTCAAGTTAGAAGTTGGATGTTCCTGGTTGTGCTATTCATCATCTGCTGTTACCCATTGTTCTTTACAGTAAGGGCAGTTAAAATGTGGAATTCATTACCCATGGAGACTGTGATGGCAGATATAATAGATTTGTTCAAAAAAAGGTTGGATATCTTTTTAGATAGGAAAGGTATACAGTGATATACCAAATAAGTATACATGGGAAATATGTTGATCCAGGGATTAATCCGATTGCCAATTCTTGGAGTCAGGAAGGAATTTATTTTTCCCTTATGAGACATCATTGGATTATATGACTCTGGGGGGTTTTGTTTGCCTTTCTCTGGATCAATAAGTAAGTATAGATAAAGGATAAAGTATCTGTTGTCTATATTTAGCATAGGTTGAACTTGATGGACGTACATCTTTTTTCAACCTCATCTACTATGTAACTATATGTAACTATATGTCTATGGAAACAGCTGGCTTCTGGTTGATGGTCTTCCGGGATAGGGAAAAAGTGGAATCCTACTTACAGGAAGTAGGATTATATCAGGCACATACAGATGCAGCGGCTGTTATTCGAACAAATCATGGTGCCGTTTTCGTGTGCGGTTGCTTTTTTATTGAATTTCATGAATTGTGTGTAATTAAATGCAATGAAATTAATGAATTGTAATGTGTACAGTACTGTGCTACTGTCCTACTGTGCTACTGTGCTACTGTGCTACTGTATCAATTTCAGGTGTTTAAAAGCCAGAATACTAAAATGCTATTTTCTGTACTCGTGTCTTAAGGCGGTATGGTTGGAAGAAATCTCGTGCCATGACATGGGTATTCCGATGTATGCACTGCGTGGTATTTCAATAACGGCCGCTGCATCTCTAGGATGTGCAATTTTGTTTAAGCACGTTTGTGCATATATGACATGATACTACACATTGCATGTGTATTCATTTATTTAGGTATGTCTATTCTACAGTGCTTTGGAGTTATCTATGTGTGGTCATACATTGTAAACAAATAGAAACAATTGATATGCATAGAGTGATTAATCTAATAATTATGTCTTCTAATTATTATACTGTATTACAGAGTTTATGTTGTCATCTGTTTTTTTTTATTTTCATACCATTTTCTTAAATATTTTTGTGTTATGGTAATGTTATAGAAGCTTATTAGTAGTCCCCATACTCTCTTAATTGAGAACCAATCACGGACTTTAGAATAGATATTGAGGGTATATAACTAGTAACACACTGCCGTATACCACATGCCCCTAAGGTAGTGATTCTATCATGAAACATGTAGGGCTTTTTAGACACTTGCGACCACCGTATTTGTAGTTGTCTGTACACACAGACCAGGAAGTAGCATTGGCACATCGAACACGTGACGTAACAAAACCGGAGCTGGGCGAGGCACTAAAGAGGAGAACTACATCCAGGAAGTGGGGGAGCATCATAGAGAAATTACTCTGCCAAGGCGCTTCGGTGGGGAGACACCACGGACTCATGTCTCACACCATATTGGAAATCCATCCTAAAGTATATGCCTGAAATAATCCTACTTCTGTAAGTAGGATTCCACTTTTTCCCAATCCTGGAAGACCATCAACCAGCAGCCAACTGTGTCCATAGTAGGATAAAAGAGAAAAGAGCTGTCCTGCACTCAGAAGTGCGTTGAATGCAATTAGAGGCACTTCACTCGGGTCTGGGGGAGGTTAATGATAGTCAGTCAGGAAAACCAGTGTTTCCAGGAGACAATGATCGATCCACTAATCTCCTGTATGGACACCCGAACTGGCAAAGATGTAGAAGGAGGTTCTGCCAGAGGGACTTGATATGGGGTTGAGGAGGGTACGGAATGCCATCTTACCCCACAATATTAGCCCTTTGTCAGCATCTAAGCTCCGCCGTTTGTGTTTATGCAGAATAAGATTCCATCGGAAGGACTGCATATAGGGCAGTGAGGGTAAGGAAAGCCGTCTTACCTCACAAAGTGAGCCCTGTGTCAGCCTCTAGCTTCTGTAGTCCATAGATGTATTGAACTGCACGTCCGCAGTGGGAAGCGCCTCCTCATCCCCCTCTGGGGTGCCACAGAATAATAGTAGATAACAGTAATAGTTAAAGTTGCTCCGGGGCACTCGCACAAAATCCAAGCGGTCCGCAAAACGTAGAAAAAATGGGGTACCCAAATCGTGGAAAATATAATGCTTTATTTAGAAAATTAACAAGTAGTTATAGCAAACTAGTCCTCCCACGCGTTTCACGCAAACTATGCGTTTTCTCAAGGAGTAATGGACTAACAGGAAATGGACACTCTTATAGGTGCTGGGTAATTATGAAAACTGCAAAATACTTGGCTAATTGCAGAAAGAGTGTGAACACGTGTATATACAGTACAGTAATAAAAACAAATAAAAGAACACATATAAACAGAGCCCAAAATTCTAAAAGATATGTCCATAGACCTATATTTGTCTTCTTCGTGTTTGTTATCATTTTATATATTTTATTAAATTAGTTTTTATCTAAGCATCTATTAGTCTTGTAGTAATTATACGTTCTATGTTAGTAGTTTAGTCTGTTTTTTAGTATGTTTGTACTGTCGTGTGTTGTGTCTTGTTAGTGTTGATCTGCAAACAGTATACACTTACATTTTGTGGTGTTTCTCCTTACATGCTTCTGAGTCAAGTCTCTGTGGCCATCTGAAAAATATCCGGATCCCACCAGATCGGACCCATATGTACAGTAGATCATCTGTATTTCATTGACATTAGGTCTTTGAGGTTCTGAGAAACCTTTGTTTCACCATTTTCACTATTTGTTTTGAGATTTTAATATTTATTTAGAAGCGCCGGTATCTATTTTTCTGTATTACATATTTCTGACGTATCAGTCAGCCTTGTTTCCAGGCAGCTTCGTGATCACACGCTTACTATCACTATTAGATCATATAAATGATCCTCTCACTGATATTATCACTATAGGCGAGAAGTATACTTTAACTTTGTTTTTGAGCATTAGCGCTCCAGGACTATACCTTTTTAAGCATATTAAGTGAACAGGGTTATACATATACAAGACATTGCATGTACAGTAAGGTGAGTTTGGGGTGCTGTGCCATTATACTATGTCCCCATATTCTAGCATTGGTACTAGCATCTTCCTGACCAGCAGGCATATGGTGCATTTATTCCTATAAAGTACACCTAGTTTGGCATAGGTTTTGGATGACAGGGTATCAATGTGAAACCCAAATGTTAAATGGGAATCAAATCTAGGAATATTGCACCAATAAGTTGTCCCAGTTCTATTCCACACTGGATCTATTGCAAACTTTGAGGAGGGTGGTTACTGTGGATTGTTTAGGCGAAAGCCAAATTGGAATTGGCTAGGGAATTTGTCTTGGTATAGTAATCACTTTATTGGGAGTGAACACATTTCCCCGTGACTTTGGATATTGGCCTGTAGTTTGAGACAGTGTTTTTGTTCCCACTTTTGAAGATTGGGACAACTCTGACAATGTTCTAGGTCTTAGGGATATGGTCTGCAGACATATTAGAGTTGATTAGGGAAGCAATCATTTTGGGAATGGCTGGGGCACCAAGTTGAAGGAACTTTTATTACAGTAGGTCAGGTCCACATTAGCTGCTTAGTTTTAATTTGAGGAGCGCTTGCATAATCTCCTCTTCAGATACTGGAACATACTGAAAATTGTGGGCAGTGTTGGCAGAGGGTGGAGAAGTAGAGTTACTCCCAGATTGAGCTTCTTCTTTGTAGCTCGGGTTGCGTTTCGCTAATAAGTTAGTAGCACACCCCACAAAGTATTCATTGAATGCATTTGCAATGTCAGTTGGATTTATCAGAGTATTATCCTCCTTAATTATATTACATGGTTGTTGATGGCTAGAAGGCTGGAATATATTGTTGATGACTTTCCAGAAGTTTGCAGAATTTGATGTATTCTGGTGAAGATTGTCAGAGTAATATTGGGCTATTGCGTGTCTTGTATGTCTTGTGCACCTTGTAAGGGTTCCGGTCTTGAGTTTGGCTGGGACTCACCCTTACAGGGCTATAGAGTTTCCAGGAAAATCCCTCCCTGTACTGGGAAATTGGAATCACCTGGTTCTGGACTAACACTGCAGTCTGCTTCATACTACCTTCTATGCAGCTCTGTCCCTATTGGCTGTCCATGCTATTTAGGTTCAGCCCTTTCTTCAGGAAGTGGCTGAGCATAATTCTGGAATTGTTGTATTCCTGGTAACCTGTGCTTGCTACAAGCATCTTTGTTTGGCCTACCTTGGGTCTTCCCGTTCCTGTGTTGAAGAGCTGAATCCCCAGCTCTAAAGCTTCTTGGTTCCTGTGGCCTTTCTGCATACCCTGCTTCCAGAGGTCTTCATCACTTCCTGCCCTGCTTCTGTGCTTATCAGAAGCAACCCTGCTTGGCCCGCCTGGCCTTCGTGTGCTGAAGCCCCGTGCTGAAGCTTCCTGTCACCTTGTTTCCTTGTTCCTGGGGACCTCCCATGCTGGAGCATCTATGCTGGATCCCCTGCGCTGTAGCTGCTCTGTTCCAGTGACCTTCCCTTGCGCTGAAGTGCCTTCGCTGAAGCTCCTACCAAACACTTCTTTGTACTGATGCCGACCTGTGACCTTGACCTTCGATCCTGTGTTGCCTGCCTTGACCCCAGCCTTAGAGAACGTTTACCCTGCCTTCAACTCTGACTTGGCTACCCACGATGATGACATCCGCAATCCGGACCTGGCTTTGCGGTCTCAGGTCCGTGTTTACCTATCCCCACCTCAGCCTTGCGGTCCTGCCAAGGTTTGTGATGAGCACACCCATTACACACATATTCTGCCGGCATCTGTAGTTATTAAGATCCATGGTAATGCCTTTTACCTGGAAGCTTTTCCACAAAGCATCCCTAAAGTGGTAGAGCACCAGAAGGTCAGTTGTAACCCACAGAAGGTGGGCTCTCATACTCTAGAGCATGGGTATCACAAAGTTTTAGGAACTCTGATTGGAAATAATCGTGCACAGAATCGGGTCAGATTTTAAGTTGATGCTGTGCTAAGGGCAGTTGGCAGTATTAGCTAGAAGCTGTTGTGGGTTAATGTTTCTAAATGTTCTAGTGAGTAGAAATATAGGGCTTGATTGGGGTGGTCTGATTTTCCTTACACAGTACACTATTGCATGGTCACTGAAAATGTAAGGTATGATACCAGAGGGTTGGATTCTGCTTGGTCTAGAGGAGAGAATCTAGTCTAGCAAGGAATGTTTTTCAGATTTCAAGTTCATCTGTGTGGGTTGGGAAATTAGTTGGGTTAGGTTGTGACTTGAGTTGAGTCTGGATTTTGTTGTTTTTAGGGTCAAGCTAATTGTAGTTGAAATCCCCAAGAACTAAAAGCTCAATCTTCTTTTTAAGAGAAGAAATTGAGCCAAGAAACTTGGTGATATCAATCAGGGATTTTTGTAGGGATCTAAGGGTGTGGTAGATGTCAGCAATAAGAACAGGCTTAGAAAAGGGGAGGCAAATGTTGCCATGTAGGATTGCAGAAGAGGATGGGCTTGGGGGGCAATTTAGCAGCGTAAATTGAAAGGTTTCCTAAATATTATATAGCACCCCTTGATAAATTGCAACACGCACGAAACGCGTAGGAGGTTTGTTACACTTCTGTTTTTTTAATATGGACCAATAAAGCAATATATTTTTTTTAATTACTTTTCTGACCCACTCTCTTGGCTGTGCGCCATAATCCCAATTTTATCTTTTCTAATAATACTATTGGCAGCACGCTCAACAGGAGGCACAGGACAGAGGTACATCACAATGTGAGTATATCAGTAAATACTTTATTAAGTGAATCTCTTGTGATAATAGTAGTCCAGGGACCATCACAACGAGGTTTTGAAGAGTGGGTTTTAACCCACTAACTCTTAACCTTCAGGGTATACTTGTGTCTTCATGGACTTCATACTTTTTAAGTAACACTATTGCTATCTCTAATGATTGTATACCACTAGCCTCACGCCCTGTGCCTCTGTTTATGCGTAATACTAAGCATATTAACATTTACGGATCCGGCGCTGGAGCGCTCATATCACCACAAACTGTTTTCATACGAAGAAATGTAGGATCCCTGAATGGTGATCTTTGCATCGAAGGTTTTAGGAGTTAGCCATGTTTCTGTGAAAATTATGACTTCAGGTTTATGCATAAGGCACAATTCCCTTAGTTCATCCAGTTTGGGCAACAGGCTCCAGATATTTATATTGGCGATAGATAGCCCTTTTTTTAATTTGAAAGTTGTATTCTCAGGGGTATGGGACAGAGTTGAAAAGGGATGTCCTGGGTTACGTTCAGTCTCCCCTGCTAAAGAGAGTAACAGTATCAATAGAAATGGGAGTAGTTGTTGGCAAGTTGTACATTTTTTATGTTTGTCGTCAGAATGAGTAGTGGTCAGTGCACTGTTTTTCAGAGTTCTCCACTAACATTTAGTAGATAATGCAAGACTTTTGAGTAATCCAGGAAGTACTCTATGATGATTTTGGGTGTGGGCCAGGATAGGGTTATACAGTTTATTTAATTGATTTTATAACTAGTCTTATACTTAGTTTGCAGTTATTATATAATTTGTATTATTAGATATAGTATTCCTATTAGTTAGCAGTTTTGTTATGTTACATATTTTGTTTTTTTGTTACTTGTAAGTATATTCACATTTTTATTTACTTTTTTATACAGTTAAATGTATATTATATGTTTATAGTTTATTTATGCTTTTTCTTTATAGATTCTTTACTCATTTATATTTGTTTTTGTTTTACTATTTGCATCACCCCCTCTCTCAAGCCTAATACTTTTCTGCTTCCTGAGTTAGAAGGCATCACCTGTACTAAATACATTCTCAGAACAATTTCAACATTAGGAAATGTAGCTCTGAAATTATTCTCAACAAGAATTTTGTAGGATAACACTTCCTTTGGCATGTCGTTATTGTAATCTTCTTTGTAGAGATTAACAATGAAAGCAAACTGCACAAATTCATTTATGAGGCTATGCTCCATGTGATCATTATATACTCTGACAAGATTGACTGCAGCAGACCAGAGATCAGAAGCATCCAGATTTTCCAGCTGACAAAGGAAGCCAAACCATTCACAGACTGTTATAGGCACCTATTTTCTCTGTCAAAGATGTAACACACTGATCGACAACAGGAATAAATCTTGCTGTACAGAATTTCTCTTTGGCTGACTTCTGGACTTCCTGTGTTTGTCCGTAATCCAATGGATTGAGGGGCACAATTCTCACTTGAGATTGAGCTTGAAAATCATACTCTTTGTTTCCAGACATTCTCTTTGCCGTATCCTCATAACCCCTTGGATATCACCTGTGGTGTCCCTCAAGTCTCTGTTCTGGGGCCCCTACTCTTCTCAGTGTTCATCAATTATCTTCCTACAGCTTGTAAGGAGCCTCAATACACATGTATGCAGATGACACAATCTTACAGTATATGCACACAGCCATAGCCTCCCCGACCATGAACACATACTTCAATCTGACTTTGTGAGACTTGAAACTTGGATTTCCCAAAACAAACTGTAAAAATGGTATTTGGGACCAAGGCTAAATTTTTAAAACTTCCAATGACTGAGCTCCAGATCAGAACCAACGCAAACACCACCCTAACTCCTGTAACTAGTTTTAAATACTTGGGCATATGGTTTGACCCCTATTTAGCATTTGGGATGCACATTGATACCCTGACATCCAAGACCTATGCCAAACTAGGTGTACTTTACAGGAACAAATGCTCCCTAAGTCTGCTGGTCAGAAAGCGTATCGCACAGCAGATGCTAATGCCAATTATCGACTATGGGGACATAGTATATGGCTTGGCACACCAAACTCACCTTAGCAATCTGGACACCCTCAACAACTCATTATGCCATTTTGTTCTCCAATGCAACTCCGACACTCATCACTGCGAAATGCTCAAAGAACTAGATTGGTCATCACTTGAGTCTAGGCGCAAAGTTCATCTTTCCTGTTTTGCTTTCAAATATTTTCTGGGCAAGCTACCCGTCAATCTGAATAAGCTCCTCACTCCTACCACATGCAGCACTTATCATCTGAGATCTGACTCCAGAAGACTGATCATGGCACAAGGTTCAGCAAAGTATCCGGCCACTCCTCCTTCTCTTACCGTACACCCCACAGCTGGAACAACCTACCGGAGACTCTCACAGCCACCACCAGTCTTCTTTCAAAACTAAAGTTGTCTCACATTTTAATCTGTTCTGTAACTTTTATGTATGCCTATAATATATATTATCTCTAACTGTACATGCTATGTCTTGTATATAATGTATACCCTGTTCACTTATGTAACTATATTTGTAGCCATGTATTATTTGTCTTAACTCTATGCCCAGGACATACATAAAACGAGGGGTAAATCTCAATGTATTACTTCCTAGTAAATCATTTTATAAATAAATAAACAAATAAAAATACAGCTGATGTTACCATTCTCATCATCTCCCTTTCTCCGCCAACACAAAATGGCAGGAAGAGAAGGGTAGGACGTATTAATAGAAGGGAACATTCTGGGAGGTCTGATCCCAATAGGAAGTGTACATGAGGTTATGTAGATCTGTTTACGTTTTACAAAATAACCTGGAAGTGAGTGCTCCTGTGATCTGGTTTCGGAAAGTCCAACACTCTCTCTAATCGGGTGTATCAGCCGGAGTTATTAATAATTCAGGCTAAATGTAGCATCTGCAACTAAGCCCATTTTCGTAGGAAGAGGATATAAAATCTATGCATGTAAAAAAAGTGTTTTTTGTTACTTGGTGTTTGGAGAATATACATCTGCTATTCAATGTCAGCTTTGATAACTCTCACATGTCTCAACATTATTCCATGAGGTGGTAAACCTAATGGGTAAGTCATTATAACAACCTTTGTTTATACATCTAGTGAACTCCTTATTACTATCCAGGATCAAAAAGCGTTGAATGAACTAAGAAATTATTGTCTCCTAAGCTATTAGGGATTTCATAGACATCAATTTAGATATCAGCATCTGACAGGTACATAAATTAAACAAACGTGTGAAATGGTGCACTCACCCAACTCTTCCTTGCGTGCCTCGAGTGCACGCCCATTGCCAGTAAGGGCGCGATAAGTGTCATAAGGTTAACTAGAAATTGGAAGAAGAAAGCGACACTCCAGAGGGCTAATTCAAATGTGAAAAAAAAAACATTTTATGGAACAGGATCGACATTTCAGTCCACAACTGGGGCCTTTGTCAGGATGACAAAGGTCCAATATACAGACCGAAACGTTGATCCTGTTCATTAAATGATTTTTCATATTTGAATTAGCCCTCTGTAGTGCTGCTTTCCTGCTCCAATTAGAAGGTAACCTTTTTACAGGGATATACAGTAAATAAACCATGGCTGTGCCACTCAGTTGGAGAGAAATATATTGTTAAACGTAAGAGTTTTTCTGTACAATAACCTCAATCAGGAGTTGTATGAACCATATTGAAGGGCCACTGTATGTTGTATCCTCAGATTAGGTGTCCCTTGCTGCCACTATCCAATAGTTGTGCGGTTACGCATGTACTGTACAACTTTCAAACATTCAGTGTAACCAACAAGGTCTGAGTTCAATTAAATAAACATTGTCAGTGTTAGAATGTTTAATGGAGCTAGAATATACAGTTGTAATAAAAATGAAAAGACAGAGATAAGGGTTGACAATTACGCGATATACTGTATGGGACAGTTTGGTGCTTTCTATTAATTATCACTATGTACCCCTATAAATAAGATATTAGTCTAGTGTTTATTTTGAGTCCCAACTTTTCTGAGCTACAGTATTTAATGCTTTGTGTATTTTTTGGTTACTCTTTGTAAGTAAAAAAAGGATTAACCAATACTTAAAAGAATGTACTACTTTTGGCTTATCTTCGTGCATTGTATTGCTATGTAAAAGTTATTTAAAGAAAAGGAAAAACAATACTTCCAATGTCATTATTTAACATTTAATGATTATGTAGTTAATTTACAATCTCCAGGCTTTTCTACACAAGTGATAAAGCAGGTTATGCATCCCTTTTAATGTCTTCATATCCTCCTTTGGCCCTTGGCCTTCTTCTGACCTTACTCTTTAGTATCATTTATCTGTGTTTTTCCAGACCATTAACCAATGTAATTACCATTTGTCTTGTATGCTATTTCTCTTACAAGAATTTCAGTGACAATTGTCTTATCAAGTATTTAAAAGTTAATACATCTATCTCAATATTTCTTCCCATGAATTGGTTTGTGTATTTTAAAGTCAATATTAAAAAAAAAAAAAACACGTACCATTAGCCTTGTGCATTGTGCCTTCTGACTTTCTGTCTTCAGTTTGGTATTTTTTTGCAATGTGCATGTCTTGTAATGCAATGTTAATAGTGATACTCCAATTCTTCAATATTCCAATTATCCAACACTTGAATTCTCCAGTGTTGATCATCTTTGTAATTGTAAGCACGTTTGAGAAAGAACTAAAAAAATCAAACTGGCATAAGAGTATTTCCTCTAATTTTCACACTTACATTCAATACATGACTTTGTATATGAAGAGGTTACCTGTTCTCCTTGAAAGGGTTCGGTGAAGGCTAATTCTTAGTACTGTAGAGATGGCACATTCTGTTGGTTCAAGGAAATGCAAAACCCAGCTAGCTCCTTTGTCCTCAAGCCCAAGAGAATAAAAGTACTATACAGTAAGTAGAAATTATCACTATCTGATTTGCTTGTACCAGCTTGTCTCTATAACCAGTTAGTTCTACTTGAGATAAAAGTTACCACATTTTGTTTACATTAGGGTATTGTTTAATTTGGAGTATTATTATTATAGTTGGTGGAAGGAGATTGTAGAATGATCTGACATGTCTCTCATGTGATCAGTAACAGTTAGTTTACCAGTATCCGTGTACCTTGGGTTATACTATATATTATTATTAGTAGTGGTTCTGTATTATTAGATGGGCAGAGATTATATCACAATCTGATCTGTTCTGTACGAGTACATCTATTATACACCACTCAATCAGTTCCAATTAGATTAATAACCTATTGTGTATTATTATTCGCATATTTGCGAAGTATATTTTAATCCTTTGAGTGCAAGAGAAGCCACAGCACCAAAGTGCCAAAGCCAGTCCAGCACATCGCAATCACGTAACTGGTTCTCAGAATAATCACTTAATTGCATCACTGATGAGGCAAATGCAATCTTCCCTAAAAAACAAGCATAAAGGCCATTATTTAGTTACAACATCATGGTCTCCTTGCATATCAGACCTCATCATGTATTGGCTATACTATTGGGTACTAAAGGGGTTAAAGCAACAGTTTTTGCATTTTATTCTTTGACTCTTTACTTTAATAGATCTGTTCTTGCTATTTACAATGCAATCTTTTTTTTTGTTATCTAATGCTCAGTTCCGAATATATGAACTATCCCAGACAAAACCAAGTGTGAAAAGCGCGTTGGCCCTTTGTGTTCTTGGAGAGTTTGGCGTGCAAGTGAACCATACAGTAGATGCCATGCTTATCTACTCCAGACATTTGGTTTTGTGACAACATTTTTAAAGGATCACAATCTTGGTGATACCTGTAGTTTTGTGCAATGTTACTCTGCAACACCTATTACTATTGTGCTACAGTATCTGATGACATTCTTTGTGTAATATCATGCTTGTTGATTAGGGAACTTTATTTGCTACTACATTTCCTCTTTTTGTACATCTTGGTATATCAACAGTTCATGTGCCAGTCCTATTGGTTCCCCACGTGACTTTATACTCTCCAATACGCATATATTAGTAAATACACTATTGTTATTTGCTTTTAAGATAGTACAAATGTATATGGGACTCGTTTGTGGTATACACCTGTGTGTGTACTTGTGTTTTAAGATATTGTTGCACCAAATATGTTGATATACTGCCTAATACATTTTGTACTCTATTTTGCACTTTCCATGAGTACCCTCATCTTGAAAATGTAATTACAGGCATACCCCGCATTAACGTACGCAATGGGACCTGAGCATGTATGTAAAGCGAAAATGTACTTAAAGTGAAGCACTACCTTTTCCCACTTATCGATGCATGTACTGTACTGCAATCGTTATATACATGCATAACTGATGTAAATAAGGCATTTGTAACAGGCTCTATTATCTCCCCGCTTGCGCACAGCTTCGGTACAGGTAGGGAGCCGTATTGCTGTTCAGGACGTGATGACAGGCGCATGCGTGAGCTGCCGTTTGCCTATTGGGCGATATGTACTTACTCGCGAGTGTACTTAAAGTGAGTGTACTTAAAGCGGGGTATGCCTGTACTACTTCTTTTGTCGGGGGTTTCTTTTTGTTTATTTCATATTTTGCTTTTCTTCCGAGGTGCACGGCCTATTGATTAAAGCTGTGGTATTTGATGCATTAATGCCATTATACAGTTATTGGTTTGTATTGTATTGTTATTGATATTTTAGTGCTATTGTATACTATACCCACATTCAGGAGGCAAGATACACAAGATATGAGTTAAACATGTGTAGGCTTCTGAGAGGTATTGCAGCTTAAAATCACATAAATAATTGAATAGGAAGCAAAAAAACAACTCCACAATACTTGACTTTATTAATATTTTTAATCGCATTCACCTGTTTTTCCAATTATCCAGAACGATAACCAAAACCACCAGATTTCAGCCAAAACCAAAACTGAAACTGAAACCCCCAAAAATGTGTGTGACAAAACCAAAACCCTAGGGTCAGTCAGCATCTCTACAGATATAACAGACATTATTGCACCTATTATCAAACAATATTGTGTTACCGCTGCCGTGATGTCCATGGATCCGCTGGTAAAAAGATTGTGCAATTCTGCAAACTAATTGTGTTGTATCTCGTGTTACCACACAATAACAGGTACAACAATGTCTTCCACATCTGTAATTCAGCGCAAAGCAGCACAAACCCCTTAATTCTTTGTCTGGATCCAAATAGATGTCTGCAGAAAAATGTTTTTTTATTTTGCTCTCCTATTTCCTTGGATAGGATAGTAATCATGGTGCAAAGGAGGAAATATACATAGTTTGACAAAATTTACCAGATTGGTCCCTAAGGGATCAAGAGAAAGACCCTCCAAATACATGCACTTTGTGATATTGAACTGACTGAAATGGTAATTGCTACTAATCACTTTGGCTCTATCTGAAATAGTAGGGTCTTAATAAAATAAAAAAAAAATAACATTTTATTACATCAAAAAAAATATTTTGTGACATGGTGCACAAAATGAACTAAAACGTATAGTTTAAAATACCCGTAGAGGAGTAGTAGTATTAATTTTATGGGGTACAGAAAATTAATGGGCAATTTGTATGTTGACTTGTAAGTTAACCGAATTGGTTAAATACCGTATACTACTGGGTCATCAGAATTACTACTATATCACTTTGGGATCTGAGAATGTCCTACCCTGTATGTCAGGGGTGGGGAACGTCAGGACCAAGGGCCGTATAAGGCCTGCGAAATCATTTGGTCTGGCCCTGCTAAGGCTACTGCTATATCCGGGGTCGCGCTAATTTAAAAAAAATGGCCTCCATGAGTCCGATTGGGAGGAAGGAAGAGGTGGTGTGAGGCGCCGGCAGCCCTACACGATCCCCCAGCAGCCACCGTACTTCCTACAGCACTCCCCCTGCAGCAGTCCCTGCACTTCCCCCACATTTCCCCAGCAGTCCCCGCACTCCCCCCCGCACTTACCCCAGCAGCTACCCTGCATGATCCCCCCCTTAGCAGCAGCAACTACCAGAGGTAGGGGGGGGGTTCTGTGTGCCTGCATGCATGCCGTGTGCCTGTCTGTGTGACTGCCTGTGTGCCTGTCTGTGTCTGTATGGCCCGCGAACGATGTTATAAATATCCAAATGGCCCTTGGCAGAAAAAAGGCTCCCCACCCCTGTTGTATGTATAGGTATAGGATTGTAAATGACACTATGTACCATGGGCGTCCGCAGGGGGAGGCAAGGGGCGGCGCTGCCCCCCCCCCCCCTGGATCCTGGGCTGCCAACAGCGGGGGACAGAGGGCACTGGCGTGACAGGATTTAGCGCGCTCACGATGTGCAAGAAAGTGCGCGCGTATCTTCCCTGCTTCCCCCCCCCCCCACCTGGGGCTTCCCCCCCACCTGGGACCCCCCCTTCCTCCCCCCGAGCCCGCTCACAGCCGCTCGCGGCACTTCCTGTGCCTGCTGCTAGTGAGCGCGTGACTGTCCGTGACGCAGAATCTTCCCGCTCCTCTACTGGTGGCTGCGCAGTGTCTCCCCTTCTTCCCCGGGTCTCCGTGGCTGCCCACCCGCCCAGGGTGATAGTAGGTAGGTGCAGGGGTGCGGCCGCCAGGGGGGGGAGGGGTTGCCTCCTGTCCTGGTGCTCCCTCCTGCCCTGGTGCTCCGCTCCCTCCTGTCCTGGTGCTCCCATCCCCCGTCCCCTTGGTGTGGAAGATGAGCGCGGGGGCGGGTAGTGGTGATGCACTTCTGGCTGGTCGGATCACCGGCCTCCCCCCCCCCCCCCTCCCGTCCCCAGGCACTTATACCCGGCGCTGCATCTCTTGCTCCACTTTGTGTGTGTGTGTCTGTCTGAGGCGTGTGTGTGTGTGTGTGTGTGTCTGATGCTGTGTGTGTGTGTCTGAGGCTGTGTGTGTGTGTCTGAGGCTTTGTGTGTGTGTGTGTCTGAGGCTGTGTGTGTGTGTGTCTGAGGCTGTGTGTGTGTCTGAGGCTGTGTGTGTGTGTGTCTGAGGCTGTGTGTGTGTGTGTGTGTGTGTCCGAGGCTGTGTGTGTGTGTGTGTGTGTCTGAGGCTGTGTGTGTGTGTGTGTGTGTGTGTGTGTGTGTGTGTGTGTGTGTGTGTGTGTGTGTGTCTGAGGCTGTGTGTGTGTGTCTGAGGCTGTGTGTGTGTGTGTCTGAGGCTTTGTGTGTGTGTGTGTGTGTGTGTGTCTGAGGCTGTGTGTGTGTGTGTCTGAGGCTGTGTGTGTGTCTGAGGCTGTGTGTGTGTGTGTGTGTCTGAGGCTGTGTGTGTGTGTCTGAGGCTGTGTGTGTGTGTCTGAGGCTGTGTGTGTGTGTGTGTGTGTGTGTCTGAGGCTGTGTGTGTGTGTGTGTGTGTGTGTGTGTGTGTGTGTGTGTGTGTGTGTGTGTGTGTGTGTGTGTGTGTCTGAGGCTGTGTGTGTCTGAGGCTGTGTGTGTGTGTGTGTGTGTGTGTGTGTGTGTGTGTGTGTGTGTGTGTGTGTGTGTGTGTGTGTGTGTGTGTGTGTGTGTCTGAGGCTGTGTGTGTGTGTGTGTGTGTGTGTGTGTGTGTGTGTGTGTGTGTGTGTGTGTGTGTGTGTGTGTGTGTGTGTGTGTCTGAGGCTGTGTGTGTGTGTGTGTGTGTGTGTGTGTGTGTGTGTGTGTGTGTGTGTGTGTGTGTGTGTGTGTGTGTGTGTGTGTGTGTGTGTCTGAGGCTGTGTGTGTCTGAGGCTGTGTGTGTGTGTGTGTGTGTGTGTGTGTGTGTGTGTGTGTGTGTGTGTGTGTGTCTGAGGCTGTGTGTGTGTGTGTGTGTGTGTGTGTGTGTGTGTGTGTGTGTGTGTGTGTGTGTGTGTGTGTGTGTGTGTGTGTCTGAGGCTGTGTGTGTGTGTGTGTGTGTGTGTGTGTGTGTGTGTGTGTGTGTGTGTGTGTCTGAGGCTGTGTGTGTGTGTCTGAGGGTGTGTGTGGGTGTGTCTGAGGCTGTGTGTGGGTGTGTCTGAGGCTGTATGTGTGTGAGTGTGTGTGTCTGAGGCTGTGTGTGGGTGTGTGTGTGTGTCTGAGGCTGTGTGTGTATGTGTCTGTCTGGTGTGTGTGTGTGTGGCTGTCTGGTGTGTGTGTGGTGTGTGGCTGTGTGTGGCTGTGTGGCTGTCTGGTGTGTGTGTGTGGCTGTCTGGTGTGTGTGAGGCTGTCTGGTGTGTGTGTGTGTGTGGCTGTCTGGTGTGTGTGGCTGTCTGGTCACCCTTGAGAGAGGGAGAGTCTGAGAGAGGGAGAGTCTGAGAGAGGGAGAGTCTAAGAGAGTGAGAGTCTGAGAGAGTGAGAGTCTGAGAGAGGGAGAGTCTGAGAGAGGGAGAGTCTGAGAGAGGGAGAGTATGAGAGAGTGAGAGGGAGAGTCTGAGAGACTGAGAGGGAGAGTCTGAGAGACTGAGAGGGAGAGTCTGAGAGACTGAGAGGGAGAGTCTGAGAGACTGAGAGGGAGAGTCTGAGAGATTGAGAGGGAGAGTCTGAGAGACTGAGAGGGAGAGACTGAGAGACTGAGAGGGAGAGACTGAGAGGGAGAGACTGAGAGGGAGAGTCTGAGAGGGAGAGTCTGAGAGGGAGAGTCTGAGAGACTGAGAGGGAGAGTCTGAGAGGGAGAGTATGAGAGGGAGACACTGAGAGGGAGACACTGAGAGGGAGAGTTTGTATGTGTTTGTGTCTGTCTGTCTGTGAATGAATACAGACACCAACCCACAGTCAGTCAGTCACCCACCCAAGTGTCAGTCACACACGAGTCAGTCAGTCACCCACCCACCCAAGTGTCAGTCACCCACCCCGTCACCCACACACCCCCACACCCACTCTCTCTCTCTGTCTAGTTAAAATTATGCCCCCCCCCTGAAAACATTTCTGCGGACGCCCATGCTATGTACTAGGACAAAATAACCTCAAGAATGCTACTTGGGGTTGTTGACAGTTTGTATGCCTAGTAAGGTGCTATATGCTATTATAAGGTCGTCAAGAGTTAAGCACTTTCTTATATAGTGTCTCACAGATTGCTTATAAAGTACATAGGAAGTATACTCCTTGTTTTTAGTCTATTAATATAGATGTCTGCACAGTACAAAATATTGTATTATAACACACAGTTTCTTTGATCAAGAGAGTATAGTGCATTTAACCCTCTAATTGTCATCACTTGCATATTTGCTTATAGACATATAACCGTGTGTCTGAATTATGAGTGTGCAGGATAGTTAATTTAGGAGTAAAATTTATTTATAACGTTCTATCAAAGCAATCATATCCCTAAACTCTGTCCATTTGGACCATAGTTAAATAAGGCTAGTATACATATATATGATAGTATTTACTTATACACTTCTCCATGTAGTATCACACAGTTTGCATAAAGAATTAAAGGAGGCAGTGGTAGTAATGCTTCCTATCTCTAGTGATTCCAAAAGTTGCACAGCATAATGTATATTCTATTATGACACATCAGTTACTGCTTAGGCGATGAAGTAGAGCGTCACGATCGGTGACGTCATCTGAGTCTGACATCAGCTACTGGGAGCACGGCTTGTATACTTGCCTTCTCTGACCCACCGTGGCAGAGCCGCTACACATGTTTGCTTACTGTACAAGGGGTTTTACATACAGCATGCTTCATTCCTTAGCAGCCTATGCACACTTACATTCAGACACACGGACCTACTTAGTAGCCGATACGCAAGTGTAACTATCAGGGGCTTAGACGCTTTACCCCTATACTCTCCTAAGCAGTAACTGATGTGTCATAATAGAATATACATTATGCTGTGCAACTTTTGGTATCACTAGAGATAGGAAGCATTACTACCACTGCCTCCTATTATTCTTTATGCAAACTGTGTGATACTACATGGAGAAGTGTATAAGTAAATACTATCATATATATGTATACTAGCCTTATTTAACTATGGTCCAAATGGACAGAGTTTAGGGATATGATTGCTTTGATAGAACGTTATAAATAAATTTTACTCCTAAATTAACTATCCTGCACACTCATAATTCAGACACACGGTTATATGTCTATAAGCAAATATGCAAGTGATGGCAATTAGAGGGTTAAATGCACTATACTCTCTTGATCAAAGAAACTGTGTGTTATAATACAATATTTTGTACTGTGCAGACATCTATATTAATAGACTAAAAACAAGGAGTATACTTCCTATGTACTTTATAAGCAATCTGTGAGACACTATATAAGAAAGTGCTTAACTCTTGACAACCTTATAATAGCATATAGCACCTTACTAGGCATACAAACTGTCAACAACCCCAATTAGCATTCTTGAGGTTATTTTGTCCTAGTACATAGTGTCATTTACAATCCTATACCTTTACATAGGACATTCTCAGATCCCAAAGGGATATAGTAGTAATTCTGATGTCGCAGTAGTATACGGGTGTAAAGGGGTTTCCCCCACCCAATCGCAGATCACACGGTGTGGGGGCAGGAAACATACAAGGTTACTCAGGTGTGGTGCATTACCTGTTGGCTCACAGGAGGGCTGAGCTTCCGCCACGGGGAACCTGGGGTAATTATACTAGGGGTGATCACTTACAACATCTTCTCGGTACAGCGCCTCCACCTGCGATGGCTCCCACCAGAGAGGGAGTGGTTCCTCGCAGGACAATCACAATAATAATCACTTACACGACAGCATGTATATTAACTATCACACATATCACACATTACATAACATCATAACCTTATCACCTCAGGCCCAATGTCTGGCGTTCCCACCCAGTGTCCTGTAATCCCCCCACACCCAATGTCCCGTACTCCTACGGAGGTCGTGGGTGACAGCGCAGTCACTATGAACTAATAGGCCTGTTGGTGCACATATAATTCAGAGGTACCTTCCGAGCACTCCGATGCTCGGGCCTGCAACACTCTTCTCAAAGGGTCAGACGTGCGATGCATCCGTCTGATCCTATCCAGGTACTTCTCCAGGAACCCCAACGAGGGTCCCACCGTCTCACGGTAACAGCAACCGAATCACGGGAACAGCAACCGCCGCTATCCCTATCTATCCCTAACTAACCCTAACGTGACAGGAACCCTAACCTAGGGCCTGTCCCTGATGAACCGCAACCTGGGGTGGCTTGGGGAAATCTCCTAGGGCCTGCGGAGTAATAACCTGCCCCACTCCCCTAGCTACCCAAGTCCCTAATCCTCCCTAACATCTAGCTACTCGCTACTCCTAACAGCCTGCAGCAGACACACAGCTCTCACCGTCAGCCTGCAGACATTCACACACGCTGCACACACTGCGCCCAGCACATGCAGCAACAACACACAGCAACCAATCCTACATACACCATACACTGGAGAGGGAGAGTCTATCTGGGGCCTAAGGGGTTAAGCGTCTGCCTACTCCCCTAACGAGGCCCAGTCCTGACTCCCACTAACAACTGACTAACCTGAGTGACAGGGTCCCTTACTCTAGGGCATCCCTGGCAACACTCACTATATGGGATAACTAGAGCTATCTTGGGCCAAGGGGGTGCTGGCTAGTACAGGGGATCCCCCTCTCCCGTACCCTACCTCCTTCCCTTGTCTGCCTCCTTGCTCTGCTTCTTCCTCACTGCCTAACGTGCTGCAACTGACAAAAACCCTGTCTGCACACAACATTGTTGCAACTCTGCAGCATGAGAATCTGCCAGCTCTATTGGCTTCAATGCTGCCTGTGACAAGGGTGAAAGTGCAGTCCCCAGAGGCTGCTGGGAATTGTAGTCCTTGGCAAAGCTCTTTTCTAATGGGACCGCGTGCGCGATCTTTACTGCGCATGGGCGAAGCTCGCGCCAAAACCAAGAGGGCGGTGCCCGCCGGGAGAAGTCGCCGTCCCCTTCCCCCACTGCCACAGGGGTAAGGCAGGGGGCAAAGGAAAATCAGGGGAACCGGGGGTGACCCCCTTACACGGGATTTAACCAATTCGGTTAACTTACACGTCAACATACAAATTGCCCATTCATTTTCTGTACCCCAGAAAATTAATACTACTACTCCTCTATGGGGATTTTAAACTATGCGTTTTAGTTCATTTTTTGCACCATGTCACAAAATAATTTTTTTTGATGTACTGTAATAAAATGTTATTGTTTTTTTATTTTATTACGACCCTACTATTTCAGATAGAGCCAAAGTGATTATTAGCAATTACCATTTCAGTCAGTTCAATATCACAGAGTGCATGTATTTGGAGGGTCTTTCTTACAGTATGATCCCTTAGGTAAATTTTGTCATCCAAATATATCATAATAAGATGTTTTGTAATGTCTCTTCCTCAGAGGGGAGAGGTCTTCTCTGTTATAGCACCAGTTTTTGCATTTGGGGAAAAAGCAGTGAATTTAAAACGAATCCTTAACCTGGGATGATACTTACAGTACAGAGGAATACTTTTACAGAGTAATATGAAGACACCGGGCTGTTGATACTAAAAAGAAATGTATGGACTGGCACTGATAAAATGAATGCTTGAATTTTCCTATTACAGTACTAAGAATTTTCGAGATTAGTTGTAGGACTGTACATGTAATATATAACAGGAGTTATTTGAGAAACTTGCTGAGTAAATGCCTTGCAGCCTTAATAATAGATGGAACTTTCAGGACTTTGACCCCATTAACTAAATATTAATTTTCTTGCACAAGTACATTTATGTTTCATTAGTTCATGGCACTGGAAACTCTTTCCAACATAAATATATAAAAATTAAATATTAAGCTTTCCAGTTTAAAAATATTATATAAGTAACTATACAGTATTGTAGGAGGGGTACCTCTTATTACAAAACCATTGCAAAGGTGATGAGGGAATGCCTTTTTTTAAAATCATAATTAAATATAATTCATGCTAGTGCAGCTTTAATTTGTTTCTGACATTCCTCCATGTGATTTATGATTACTACAAAAAGCCATTGCCATGCATAATACAAAATTACTAACCACTGCTCTGTTGATATTATATAAATGTAAATAAATAAAAATAGCTTGATTGTTTCTGTCCATGGAGAATTTAAAATCACATCTCAAAAAAAGTACTGTTTTATGTTTGATGTGTGGATTGTGATTTTGTGCTGTAAAAATCCGAATAGAAGTGTGTGACAGGGCTGCGTTTATATTTTTGTTTAACGTAAAATGCATATTTTTTCTTGCAATCAGTGCACCACTTGTCTCTGTCGTTTCTGTTTCCTTTTTGCTGGACCCAGCTATCTTTTCTCTATTTTTCTCATACTTTTCTAACTTCTCATTTGAGGCAGGGAAATAAAGGCAAGAATTGTTTATTTTCTTGCTGCACAGTACTTAATGTATTTTACCTCTGCTAGATGCAGTTCTAGCAGCAATAAATGAAGGGAAGTTAATTCCCAGGTATAAAGATAGACAAATATCTAGACCTGGAATATATCAGGATTTGTTAAGGTGGTTTGGTGTTTGCTATTTCTTGGGCAGTGTCTGTTAAAAGGAGAGGGAGTTTCCTTCCTGCAATCACATACATGGTGGATTATACCACTATAGGTGTTTAAAGTAAGGTAGGTTATACTGAAATGGTTTGAATTCTCACTTTGCAAGAGTCAATAACTTATGTTTGGCTGTAGAAAACAATATATTTAATGCCAAGTTTATTATCTGTTGCCCGCTTTCCCCGTGTATAAGGGAAACTGCCTATGCTGCCGTACCCGTGTGGCTTACAGGAGGCCTGATCCTCTGCCGCTGGGAGCCTGGGGTGGTCACGTTTGTTGGTATACAGCGCCTCCACCTGAAAGATATCCTAACGCAGTAGGATAACCTCTCACAGGAACCCACCAGTAACGAATAAGGATACACACACACAGTATGGCTAACTTATGTTTACTGGCATATAACTGATAAACACCCTACTATACAGGGCCGCCCAAGGCCATACCACACAGTACCCGCACTGTCTGACCACCACTTTGTCCATGCCCCCTTGAGGTTCCCCCAGACTTCTCGCATACCCCTACCCAATAGACCAGGCATGCACAACTTGTAAAGTGAGAAGGGTCGAACTGCTCAGAGGAAAAAAGATTTGGGCCGCACCAGTAAAATCATCATCATCATCGTCATCGTCATCGTCATCGTCATCGTCATCGTCATCGTCATCGTCATCATCATCATCATCATCATCATCATCATCATCATCATCATCATCATCATCATTCCTTCAGCACCTCTCATCATCATCATCATCATCATCATCATCATCATCATCATCCTCATATATCTCCCCCAGCACGCTTCATCATCATCATCATCCTCATATATCTCCGCCAGAACCCCTCATCATCATCATCCTCATATATCTCCGCCAGAACCCCTCATCATCATCATCCTCATATATCTCCGCCAGAACCCCTCATTATCAACCTTTGCGAGACTCCCCATCTATCTCTCATACCCCATATCTCCCCCTCACCACCACACATAATACTCCCCCTTCACATCAAACACACAATACCCCCCTGCACACCCCACACATCCCACCCACCCTGCATCTCACATAACTCTCCTCCCTTGCATCTCACATCACTCTCCCCCCCTGCACCTCACATCACTCTCCCTCCTGCATCTCACATCACTCTCCCCCGTGCATCTCACATCACTCTCCCCCCGTACATCTCACATCACTCTCCCCCCTGCACCTCACATCACTCTCCCCTCTGCACCTCACATCACTCTCCCCCCCTGCACCTCACATCACTCTCCCCCTGCACCTCACATCACTCTCCCTAACTGCACATCACATAGCTCTCCCCTGCACCTCAAATCACCCTCCCCTACACCTCAAATCACCCCCCCTGTATCTCATATCATCTCGCCCTCCCCCCCCTGAATCTCACATCATCTCGCCCCCCCCAATATGCCTACCTCGGTTTGCAGGAGGGGGAGAGCGGGCTCGTATGGAGTGGAAGAGCGGGCTCATGGGAGAGCGGGCTCGTGGGGGAGGGGGAGAGCAGACTCGGGAGTGAGGCAGAGGGGGAGAGCGGACACGGCAGGGAGGCAGAGGGAGAGAAGGGAGTCAGGAGGGAGGGGGAGAGCGGACTAGGGAGGCAGAGAGGGATAGCAGACTTGAGAGGGAGGCGGAGAGGGAGAGCAGACTCGGGAGGGAGGCGGGTGGGGAGAGTGACTCGGGAGGCAGGAGGAGGGGGACAGCTGCTGCGGGCTGCACAGTGAATGCGGACGGGCCGCATACTGGCCTTCTTGCAATTTTGAGGCTTTGTGCTCTGTGCAGATCTTTTAACTGCACACAGCTCCAGGAGAAAGAGAGCTGAACTGCATGTCTCAACCCTAGGAGGGATTGACCACAACTAACTATAATTTAGAACAGGGGAGGGCACAGGGTCTGCACCATGGTTGGCTGTACACAGGCCCAGTTTCACCTCCACCCCTGTCACTCAGAGAGGCAGCATGAGGAGGGGGGGTATACCCATAGGATAGCCTGACACTGCCTGTAGCTACTAGGACTTATATGTCAGGAGGCAGGAAGTATTGTCTGGACCAGTCATGGTTACATACCCTTTAAGTCCTGATCCCATAAGAACATTAATGGAGTCTAATATAAGCTTTGAAGTATGCAAATGGCATGCCAAAGAGGGATCTCAGTAATGAGGACTCCTGGGTCCCACCGGATCGGCTCAAACCATGGTCCTGCATTAACATTCCTCTCCGGCGGCAGGGAAGTGACAGTTTCCACATTGACAAAAGGTTTTAGGGTCACTTGGATAGGACACGCAAATAGTCCCAATGGAAAGAGAGTGGCACGGCTCTCAGAACAGTTAAGAAACAATGCGATATACCTCTATATGAGTGTTAAGAGTGGGCATTTATAGAAGCTATAGGAGAAGATTTATATCGATAACCATAAAGAAATAATGAGACATTACAACGTTGTATAAAGGGTGGTGTGTGGTCCCCATGCCTGGGGACCTGAATACATGACTGTTGTATGACAAAAATTCCTGGCGCCCATTATTATACAACCTTGCTACCTCATCGCCCAGTTGTAGCCACCCAGTAACCCACACCAAGCCAAACCCAAGAACACAATGGCTTAGACCTGAAGCTGCACCCCTACTTTATTTATACACCTCCCAAACCGAATGTCAAAACGAATATTCGATCCAAATGTGAACATGCAAATATCTCAGTGATAGAACAAAAAACGTGAATGTGCATTTTGGAGACTGAGCTGCGAATATTCGTGAGTACGAAGAAATTCTATATTCGTGTTCAATGTGTTGGCGAACGATTCTCACACCTCTACAAATTTGAGAAAAAATACTTTCTTACCAATAGAAAAATGGTCTAAATAGACCAGGCTGAAACGAGTGAACCCAGAGAGTATTAAATATTATATATGATATATTTCCCACCAAACTAGTAGACATGAATAACCTAATTTTAATATGTAACCCCTCTTTATTTCCTTAGGTGTCTTAGTATAGAGATACTAAGGCAGGTGCCTGAGTCCGCCTTCCCTGTATAGGATAGAGAATAATCAGCCTGCAAGAAGCAGGCTGGGGTTAGACAACACAGAGTAACACATATCTTTAAGCAACCATACTTTATATATGCAGAACACAATAATTACATACAGGGGCCCTCGTACTCAGATGACCCTGAACAACACATATGACACTTGCACAGAGAGATTAAGGAGGTACCTTGCTGCACAATTGTCCCACTATGTCTCTTACTTAGTCCCGATGGCTCCTGATACTAACTAGAGGGACACTGTTGGGGCTGTCACAGCATTGGAACTAGACTAGCCTGGCATATATTGGTAGTATACGTGTAGGCTTGTTACTTCACAAAGAGTAGTGTAAATGGTGTATAATGAAAAGGATACTGCAGGGTAATAGGGGTGGTCCCTTGAATGTGGTTCCCCATGACCTACTCATTGCTCCGGGATCCTCAGGTTACGTGAGTCCCCTTTACATCGATCAAGTACTCCCTGGGATTGTTGCAGTTACCTCAGGTAGGTACTGCCCTGTCAAATTGAGAGGCCTCTGCTACCATGCTGTATTTCTTTGCCAGGTTCCTCGGGACAGACCCTCCTTCTCACTTGCTCTCACTAGCACTCCCTGCTCACATGCTCTCCCCGCCTATATCTCTTGTCACTCACCATCATGATGTCATCTTCTCAGGACTGATTTCAGTCCCTTCCGTGCCTCACAGCCATTGGCTGGAGAGCATGTCCATCAATATGCTTGTGTGTTTCTTTAAGGGTGTTATAAATACATCCAGTATGATTATTGATAAAATGTCTTTATCAATTCCCTTTATTTTTATTTAAATATCAAAATAAATTTGCATAAACATTCTAACACTGTTTAAAAAACAATACACAGAAAAATACAAGACTATAAAAATACAAGACTATAAAGTCTCTCAAACACACAAAACCCATTGTAATACAATTAGTACATCTACACAGTCATTAATTCAACCACATACTGAATACTCAATCCACCACATAACACCTGCATACACTTACATATCTAATATCATACACTGAAACAGATGAAAGACAGGCCAAGGGAAAACACACACACACAGAACAACCGTAGTGTATAATAAACAAACAAAACAGCTGTGGACATCACATTCTTAATGATATAAACTGGGAATTATAGTTTTTAGTGTAAAGATCCAGTGAAGTTCTCATTTACACATAATATCACCCACTGAGGTTATATGTCCAATACCATGCACACTCAAAGAGAAAAACAGTACAATAAAAGAAGCAAGAAAAAAATGCTAGATTCTCATGAAAATATTGAGTTTTTTTTATTTCAGTCTGAACTAAAACATCTGTGTGGTTTATGACCATTCCTATGAACTGTTCTGCCTTGTACTCTGGGAGTAGGTAAATTGTACTGTATTCTATAAACTGTCAGAAAAATATTGCAGATTAAATTCTGCACTTTTGGTTTCAGATCAAATTCAACAATTGTTTTGTTAGCAATGCCTAGCTACATGCATATACAGTAGACAAGGACATTTTATTTGGTTTCTAGAAGACCTATGAGTATTACATAAGTAACACCCAGACATGCACCTGATGCAGCATTGACTCCTAAGTAGAGTAGGCAAAAGAAATGTGCAGATTTCATCCGCCTGAGATCGGTCGGCTCCTTTGGTCCGCTGATTTTGTCAGATCAGTCTCAAAAGGGGCAACCCCCCTTCTCGGAAAATAGAATTCTCACAGACAATCCGCGAGTCAGATTAATACTTTGAACCAAAAACTACAATCCACAACCTGCGGATTAGGCGGAAGAAGAGGGGTATAAATAGAGGTGCCACCTCAAGCTGAAGCCGTTAGTTGCAGGGTTTAGTTGTGGGTTGGTGTGTTGCTCCTGTAGTATTATATTTGAAAAAGAAAAAGAAAATATTTACATAATTTAGACTTTTTTCATTATTAATAACCTGCTGTAATTCAGTGGACTTTCTTTGAAATTGGCTCTGGACTCTGGCCCTAATACTGCACATGTTACTTTGATTGTAGTACAGTATATTATCTGGAATATATATATAGATATAGCTAGCTAACTTATTGTCGTCAGTGCCATGATTTGCACTGTGCCGGTGTGGCTGGAGCGCAGCTGCATTGTGGCTCCCTCTTGGCTATAGCTCTCATGGCCCGGAGGACAGCAAGTTTCTCAGAAGGATTAACGCTGCAGGGTTCCCTGCTTATGAATGGGACTCCCCCCAGCATTAATCCTACCGGAAGAAATGAACAAAAATAGGAGTACAGCAAAACAAGATAACTGGAAGCACTGAATCCAAAGTAGAAAACAAGTCTAATGTAGCATCAAGTCAACACGAATAAAAAGGAATCTTTAATCCTACCAGGCAAGCCAGCAGTCTCTAGGAGCATTGCAGAGAGAAGCAGTCTCTCTCTCTCTCTCTCTCTCTCTCTCTCTCTCTCTCGCTCTCTCTCTCTCGCTCTCTCTCTCTCGCTCTCTCTCTCTCTCTCTCTCTCTCTCTCTCTCTGTGTCTCCCTGATCAGCTCTTAAAGCAATTCTTACACTTTTTATTATTATTTATTAACATACAGTAGGTAACATAATAAATAACAGAGCAATATAAAAAAACAAAATGTATCCCTACAAAACTGCAGAACTGGTATAATAAAACTAAAGTTCATGGGTAACATAGTCCAAAATCAAGCTTTCACTCACAGCCTCTGAGTGTTTCTTTTTAATAATGTCTCATCATCATGATGATGACGATGAGGAGAAGCTCTGGTGTTGAATAGATCATCATTTAAGGCACTTATTGTATTGTATGTCTTTATTTATATACCGCCATTAATGTACATAGGGCTTCACAGTAGTAATATGTGACAATCATATGAATAACAAATTATATAAATAACAGGTACTGGGAATAAGTGAGGACTAGTAGATAGAGCCAAGGAGCACAGCAACATGAAGAGATCCTGAATAGGAAAATAATTCACGGGCAACTCAAGACTAAAAACGGAAGGGTATTTAATGTATAATCACACAAGAGGGTGAAAATGATAAACGCACCAACGCGTTTCATCCCGTGGGACTTTATCAAGGTGTACAGATAGTGACATACATTCTTACCTAAATAGCTGCCATTTCACGCCAAAAAACCAACAGCGTAGCGCCGCGCATGCTCACCGGAGACCCGTTGCGTTGCTGTGACACCTCACCATGTACATCGCAACCCCTCAATGCATGGGATGACGTCACAAGTGTGCGCTCGTGTCCACGATGAAATGCAGGCCAGCGCAACTGCTACTGGGTTAGAGGTGTAAAAAAAAAAAATTCCACCTCAAAACCAGTAGCAGTGACGCTGGCCTGCGTTTCATTGTTGAGTTGCCCATGAATTCTTTTCCGATTCAGGATCTCTTCATGTTGCTGTGCTCCTTGGCTCTATCTACTATTTCTGGCTACCACACATCAGGATTGCATGCAGTGGAACACTTGGCTACTGGACTGAAAGATACCCTCAAGGGCAGGTAATGGACAATAGCCCTTATACTTTTACCCGTTACCCCTACTGTGGGGATGTCCATGCATCAGAGGGGTTTTGGGCATCTGGATCACATATGCAGTAGTCAAGCAGAGTGACCACTAGGTCTATATTTGCCAACCCAAACATATTTTGATGGATTTTCATACCTTATGGAGGAATTACAGTGTTTCTATGTGTGAATGAATTAGGAGAAAAGTGTGCAACTATTGTTAACGGTGATGTAGTGAAAATAAAAATAAATACGTGACCTTAATAATAATTAGCGTCTGCAGCTGCGTAGGAAGGGAAGGGCTCAGGAACCCCCTAGAGCTAACAGAAAAAAACACAAAAAACACAGCGCACGACACTCATAGTGCATTAAAAATTATATTGACATAAAGAATGAAAAAGGTGAGTATTAAGCGTACATCAAGATAATAATAATCAGGCAATTTTGGGATAATGTTACCCAACACCACGTGGAAGCCGGATCAGATGTCCTCTCATACGGATGGAGGCTGGTTCCTCTCACACCGGTTCCTGTGCAGGTAAGTGGGAAGTCTTTGAAAGTCCTTACTCCCAAGAGTCAATAGACACGTTTGCAGCTCTGTCCTCGATCGCTGCTTTAGACGGAGCTCCACACCAGCAGAAAACCTCTCTCACTCCCCTCCGTTAGAACACTTCCGGATTGGTGACGTCACCGCGGGGTTTCTCGCCGATACTGGCGCCGGTTAACACTGGGTATGCTCGTTGTAATATGGCAGTAAAGTTAGTAGTAATACTGCTCTAGGCTCTTCCAACGCATTTCGAAACCCTTAGGTTTCTTCATCAGGGAATAAATGTATAAGTGGAATTATTAGGGTTTTAAATACCCCACGCCATGACCCCATTGGTCCACTCAGTTGATTTTTTCTCCAATGAGAGGATGGCGGGGAGGAGTCAAAAATACCCAGACTGCATGTATTATTTGTTGGCATTAGCAACATAACAAAAACAAAATAAACTTTATTAACAAACAAGATTGTGAACACAAATAGACATAAGCAATAAATGACGCGATAGGTGATTCTAAAACCAAAAAGAGGAGTATTAGTGCATGAAAAAGGTTTATGCAACATATTGGAGACACGTTTGTCCTCCCCTCTAATCACCTTACTCAATAGTAAAAGCACGAAATCGAGTACCATAAATTTATAGAAATTCTAATTAAAAAACACAATAGAACATGCTAAATAACGCATGCTGTATAATGGTATATATACACAAGAGGGGGAAATATACCTATGTTGTAATTAAAAGGACATAGAGACTAAGGTTTAAAATAGTGAATCATAATATATAAAAAAGGTAAATAATACATTCCGGCATAAATCTCAAATTTCATGAGGACAAATTAATATAGAGACCAAATATCTATATCCTCATTTAGACCTCCTGGATGCAAAGTATCAAGTTTATGTATCCAGAAGGTCTCCTGTCTAGATAATTCTTTGACTCTATCTCCCCCTCTTCTATTCCTTGGTATATACTTAATACCCTTGAATAGAAGGGAGGAGGGGTCACTGTTGTGACATTGTGCATAATGTTTGGATAGACTATGCTATACCCTATTCTAATATTACGCAGATGTTCTTGAATGCGAACTTTTAACGGGCGTTTAGTGCGTCCCACATATAATAGGCTACATGGGCATTCTATTAAGTATACTACATGGTTTGTGTTGCAGTAAATAAAGTCTTTTATGTCATGGTTTACTCCAGTTTTACACATAAATGTCTTATTATCAGGGTGCAGATGCTTACATACTGAGCACTTCCCACATTTAAAGTTCCCAATAGGTTTACTATTCAGCCATTTTTTATCCCCATTTTGGTGTTCTTTTGGCCTTATATCACTTGGGGATAGTGTGTTTTTCAGATTTTTTGCCTTTCTGTAGATAAATTTTGGGAACTTAGAAATGTGTGCACTCAGTAGTGAGTCACTTGAGAGAATAGACCAATGTTTTTTTATTATTTTCTCAATCTGCCCTGTCATTGAATTAAAATTAGTGATAAATGACACATTGCATTTTCCCTCATTCTCTTGCAAGCTCTTTGATTTTTTATTATTTTTCTTTGGCAGTAACATAGTACTTCTATCTATTTTCCTCACTTTTTCCAGGTCATTATTTAATTTATCAAGGTGATAGCCCCTCTCCACAAATCTCAAAGTCAATTTTTTGGCCTGTTCTTCAAAATCTGTATCTGTATTACAATTTTTCCTCAATCTATAGTATTGACCACTCTGTATATTTTTTATCCACGTTTTTTTGTGGTTACTGGTGGCTAGGAGGAGATTGTTTGAATCAACTTCTTTGAAATATGTTCTCGTCACTAGCCTCCCTTCATCTGACACCACCAGACTAAGATCTAGAAAATGTATTTCTTTCTGGTGGTCTACATGCGTGAATGATAAATTCCTATCGTTATCATTTAAGTACTTTATAAAGTGGCCAACTGAACACTGGTCGCCGTCCCATACACACAGAATATCGTCTATGAAACGACGCCATATAATTATATTGGTTTTGAAAGGGTTGTTATTGTATATACAGTATAATCATATTCCCATCCTCCCATGTACAGGTTCACGAAACTGGGGGCAAATCTTGTGCCCATTGCAGTTCCGCAAACCTGCAGAAAAAATTCATCCAAAAACATAAAATAGTTGTGTTTTAAAATATAATTTATTGAATCCACAATGAATTTCCTATTGAGAGGATGCAAATTTACATAATTCAATAGAAAAGAATGTAAGGCTGTGAGGCCTGCCCCATGTGGGATGTTTGTATACAGGGCCTGCACATCACATGTGAGCCACCTGTAGGATTCCTTCCACTCAAAACCTTCCAACAAATTCAACACTGATGTTGAGTCTCTTAAATATGACGGAAGTTTTGCCACATAGGGTTGGAGGAAGTGGTCCACATATTGGGACAAATTGGCAGTCAAACTCTCTATTCCCGATATAATCGGTCTGCCAGGTGGATTTATTAAGCTTTTATGTGTTTTTGGGAGGTGGTAGAAGATGGCAATTCTTGGACAGCTAAAGTATAGGAAATCATATTCACTTTTTACTATTACATTGTTAGTGAGGGCTTCATCTAAGAGGCCTTTCAGAAGAATTAAAAACTCCCCTGTAGGATCTTTATTCAATCTTTTGTAGGAGGAGGTGTCGTTAAGGAGTCTGAGGGTCTCCCCCTCATAATCCTTCCTATTTTGTAACACGACACCTCCCCCCTTATCAGCTTGCCTGATAATTACAGTAGGTCCTTATTTTGTTGTAGGAGTTTTAAAGCAAGAGTTTCATTTTTATTTAAATTGTGTCTTATAGCACCATTCCGAACATTATTTGTTAGCAAATTAAAATCTTTATTGACCATGTTAAAGAATGTCTCTATGTAATGGCTTTTTGAATGCGCAGGGTAAAATTTCGATTTCCCTCTAAAGTGGGTATGTGTGCAGGTTACATCATTTTTCGCAGTCTCTGTCTGAAGAGTTCCAGATGGAGCAGAACTATTTTCAGTTGTTTCATTCTGTAAACTATTTTCCAAATCAGATTTTATAAAATGTCTCTTCAGAGTGAGGTTGCGAACAAACTTGTGGAGATCAGTGTATAGTTGGAATGCATTTGGACCACATGAACGAGAGAAGGTAAGGCCTCTATCCAAAACTTTTTTCTGGTCATCTGTTAAGATCACCGTAGAAAGATTGAAAATCCCTTTAGGGGATAATGTTTTTAGACTGTCTCGCAATCTCTTTTCTTTAAGTCTGGCCCCCCCTCTTGTTCCTCTCCTGATAGTACCCTTTTCCTTCTTTCCTTTATTTCTGGTTTCTGTAAAGGGCCCTGACTCTCTTCCTTCCTTAGGGGATCTATATGCCTGTTTTTTACTGAGTCTAATAAACCCGATGGAGAGGGTTGGGCAGGTGATCCATACCTTGGACTTGGTTTATAAACCTTTTGGTTAAAATTTGAATCATGTCTTTCATATTCTCTTTGTCCATATCTAAAATTAGGAATGTAATTTCTCCCTTTATATTTGGGGTTTCTAAAATGTCCCTCAAATCTAGGGTGAGGTGGGTACCCATTATTTGATGTGAAACCTTTTCTTTCATCATATACTTGGTTGTCCCTACCCATATCATTCCAATTCTCCCATCCTCTATGGTTGGGATAAAACTTAGAATGTCTTTGCTGTTCACTACTTCTATTTAGAGATTGGGAGGATTCTCTACCACCCCCTCCTTTGGGATTAGTTTTTTGAGATCTACTTCTATCAGGATCTTTTGCCCAATTTCTCTGTCTGTTGTTATCGTAGTCAGCTTTATCCCTAAAAAAAATTTCGTGCTTTTTCTTCAGAGTTTCCTCCTCCGCATGTTCAAGTTTCATACGTAGGTCATGCTCAAGCTCCGAGCAATCATATTCGATTACTAGGGGCTCAAGCAACTTAACTACATCAGAAATCTCCTTATCCATGGTTTTTAATGTTTTAGTTCTTTCATAGATAATGAGTTTCATAAGTGATATTGAGCAGTCATCCAATATTCTATTCCACTCTTTTAAAAAATGTTCATTATCCTTTCCGAAAGTAGGTGATTTCTTAGATCGTAGTCCCCTTGGGACTCTATCACACTCCACATATTTTTGTATAGTCCTTTTTTCAAGGTGGATTTTACTTTCGGTAAGGAGTAATTGCTCTAAAACTTTAAAATGTTGTTCAATAGACCCCTTAACATTTCCCTTGTCAGGAACCACATAGTGTCCCTCCGAAAATAGTGTGTCAAAATTTTCGTCACGTTTTTTCCTACAATCTACCAGGCTCCAAACCATGGTCCGGTATTAAGGCTAAAACAAATTAAATAGCTTTTAAACAGATATACAGTGCGGCACAAAACAGATCAAAAAGACTGAATGAATTAGGAGAAAAGTGCGCAACTATTGTTAACGGTGATGTAGTGAAAATAAAAATAAATACGTGACCTTAATAATAATTAGCGTCTGCAGCTGCGTACAGTAGGAAGGGAGGGCTCAGGAACCCCCTAGAGCTAACAGAAAAAAACACAAAAAACACAGCGCACGACACTCATAGTGCATTAAAAATTATATTGACATAAAGAATAAAAAAGGTGAGTATTAAGTGTACATCAAGATAATAATAATCAGGCAATTTTGGGATAATGTTACCCAACACCACGTGGAAGCCGGATCAGATGTCCTCTCATACGGATGGAGGCTGGTTCCTCTCACACCGGTTCCTGTGCAGGTAAGTGGGAAGTCTTAGAAAGTCCTTACTCCCAAGAGTCAATAGACACGTTTGCAGCTCTGTCCTCGATCGCTGCTTTAGACGGAGCTCCACACCAGCAGAAAACCTCTCTCACTCCCCTCCGTTAGAACACTTCCGGATTGGTGACGTCACCGCGGGGTTTCTCGCCGATACTGGCGCCGGTTAACACTGGGTATGCTCGTTGTAATATGGCAGTAAAGTTAGTAGTAATACTGCTCTAGGCTCTTCCAACGCATTTCGAAACCCTTAGGTTTCTTCATCAGGGAATAAATGTATAAGTGGAATTATTAGGGTTTTAAATACCCCACGCCATGACCCCATTGGTCCACTCAGTTGATTTTTTCTCCAATGAGAGGATGGCGGGGAGGAGTCAAAAATACCCAGACTGCATGTATTATTTGTTGGCATTAGCAACATAACAAAAACAAAATAAACTTTATTAACAAACAAGATTGTGAACACAAATAGACATAAGCAATAAATGACGCGATAGGTGATTCTAAAACCAAAAAGAGGAGTATTAGTGCATGAAAAAGGTTTATGCAACATATTGGAGACACGTTTGTCCTCCCCTCTAATCACCTTACTCAATAGAAAAAGCACGAAATCGAGTACCATAAATTCGCGGTCACGCGTCATCGGGAGCCTGCGCCCCCTGCACGCGCGTCCAGGGCTCCCCGAGGGAGCCCTGGTGTCCCGCGATGTGGGGGACGGCGGCAGGGGGTTCCGGGGGACCCAGCGGACCCGGCAGCGGGAGGGAGAGCGCCCCGATCGGAGGGCGCTCTTCCGCTGCTTCGGCGCGCGCCCGTCACCCTCCGGCGCGCGCCAGGCTACTGCTGCGGCCGAGAACGGGCAAATGCTCGATTAAACTCGGCCGCAGCAGTAATTAAAAAACACAATAGAACATGCTAAATAACGCATGCTGTATAATGGTATATATACACAAGAGGGGGAAATATACCTATGATGTAATTAAAAGGACATAGAGGCTAAGGTTTAAAATAGTGAATCATAATATTAAAAAAAGGTAAATAATACATTCCGGCATAAATCTCAAATTTCATGAGGACAAATTAATATAGAGACCAAATATCTATATCCTCATTTAGACCTCCTGGTGATTAGAGGGGAAGACAAACGTGTCTCCAATATGTTGCATAAACCTTTTTCATGCACTAATACTCCTCTTTTTGGTTTTAGAATCACCTATCGCGTCATTTATTGCTTATGTCTATTTGTGTTCACAATCTTGTTTGTTAATAAAGTTTATTTTGTTTTTGTTATGTTGCTAATGCCAACAAATAATACGTGCAGTCTGAGTATTTTTGACTCCTCCCCGCCATCCTCTCATTGGAGAAAAAATCAACTGAGTGGACCAATGGGGTCATGGCGTGGGGTATTTAAAACCCTAATAATTCCACTTATACATTTATTCCCTGATGAAGAAACCTACGGGTTTCGAAACGTGTTGGAAGAGCCTAGAGCAGTATTACTACTAACTTTACTGCCATATTACAACGAGCATACCCAGTGTTAACCGGCGCCAGTATCGGCGAGAAACCCCGCGGTGACGTCACCAATCCGGAAGTGTTCTAACGGAGGGGAGTGAGAGAGGTTTTCTGCTGGTGTGGAGCTCCGTCTAAAGCAGCGATCGAGGACAGAGCTGCAAACGTGTCTATTGACTCTTGGGAGTAAGGACTTTCTAAGACTTCCCACTTACCTGCACAGGAACCGGTGTGAGAGGAACCAGCCTCCATCCGTATGAGAGGACATCTGATCCGGCTTCCACGTGGTGTTGGGTAACATTATCCCAAAATTGCCTGATTATTATTATCTTGATGTACGCTTAATACTCACCTTTTTTATTCTTTATGTCAATATAATTTTTAATGCACTATGAGTGTCGTGCGCTGTGTTTTTTGTGTTTGTTTCTATGTGTGACCTTTTCAAAGACTATATATACAAAGTGTGCACACGGATGTTGAGCACCATTTTCTACACAATTCTACATGGGAATAAGTGCTTCAGACATAAAAGTAACATTTAGGAAGAGGAGTCTCTGCTCCGAGGAGCTTACAGTCTAATTGATAGGTAGGAAGAACATACAGAGACATTGGGAGGGCATTCTGGTAAGTGCGTCTGCAGGAGGTCAAGATTGATGTATCATGGGTATCGTATTAGCTATGTTGCGATTCATATGCATCTTTAACCAAGTGTGTCTTGCTTAAGACACTTAAGGGGAAGGGCATTCCAGAGGTGCGGGGCAGTCAGTGCGAAATGTTTAAGGTGGGAGAGGGCTTTAGATACGGAGGGGGTAGAGAGAAGACATCCATGAGAAGAACGCAAGAGTCGAGATGATGCATAACGAGAAATTAGGGCTGAGATGTAAGGCGGTGCAGAAAAGTGTAAAGCTTTAAAAGTGAGGAGTAGAATTAAGTGTGAGATGCAGGATTTCATTGGAAGCAAAGAAAGGGATTTCAAGAGGGGAGACTCAGAGACAGATTTAGGAAATAATAGAGTGATTCTGGCTGCAACGTTTAGGATAGATTGTAGGGGAGACAGGTGAGGGCATGAAGTCTGAGGGCCTGAGTCTCTTTGTGATATTGCGGAGAAGAAAGTGACAGGTTTTAGAAACTTTCTGAATGTGAGAGGAGTATGTGGGAGAGGAGTCAAGTGTCACCCCTTGGCAGCGTGCTTAGGCTACTGGGTGAACGATCGTAGTTCCAACAGTAATATGGAAGGAGGTAGTAGGGCCAGGTTTGGGAGGAAGTATGAGGAGCTCTGTTTTTGCCATGTTAAGTTTAAGGCGGTGGAGGGCCATCCAGGATGATATATCAGAGAGAGATTCAGAAACTTTGGTTTGTACAGCAGGTGTAAGGTCGGGATTGAAAAGTAAATTTGTGTGTCGTCAGCATAGACGTGATATTTAAACCCAAGAGATTTGATTAGGTCACTTAGAGAAAGTGTGTACAGAGAAAAGAGAAGAGGTCCCAGGACAGAGCCCTGGGGTAACCCCACGGAGAGATCGATAGAGGAGGAGGAGACATCAGCAGAAGAGACACTGAAAGTACGATGAAGAGGTAAGAGGATATCCAGGATAGAGCTTTGTTCCGAATACCAAGAGTATGGAGAATGTGAAGGAGAAGAGGGTGATCCATGGTGTTAAATGCTGCAGAGAGGTCGAGTAATATGAGCAGAGTGTAATGACCTCTGTCTTTGGCAGCATGGAGGTCATTAGTTATTTTAGTAAGGGCTGGTTCAGTCGAGTGATCAAAAAAATCCAAGGAATCCCTAAAGGTTTTTATGCATGTGGAAATTGCTCCATGTGCAAATATATCCACAGTACTAAATTCGTTAAATCTGAACCAAACGGAAAAAAATACTTCATCAAAGATTTTCTGAATTTCAATACAGCCTATACTATATATCTTTTGAGATATGGCTGCAATAAAATGTATGTACGATGAACGATAAGGTCGGTTAAGACTCGCATTGCAGAACATGTACGGTTGATTAAGAAAAATGATACCTCTCACCCAGTCCCTAGACACTTCTCTAGAAGCCTTAGAGGAGGTATAGCTAATTTTTCCTACACTGCTATTGAACACATTCCCTGTCATGCCAGAGGCGGAAATAGGGAGGGGGTACTTAATAAACAAGAAATGTACTGGGTGTACACTCTGAACACACTCCATCCGGCCGGCATCAACCAGGAGTGGGAACTCAAGCACTTCTTGATGGGGTAATGGCTATCTATTGGGGAGTGTTCACAGTGCACACACTAACACATGCTAGATCTGGGAGGTGTGGGGTGCTATGAAACCTGCTGATAACAAATGATTAAACAATGTACTAATCAATATCCGCATGTTGTAAAATTGATAAAATGTTTATGAGTTAGTGAAGTTGAAGATGCTGTGAACCACGGAACTACCAAACGTTTTTCTCCTTGTGACGTCACTTCCGGTTGGAGCGTGGACGTGACACCAGTAGCAGCGTGGACGCAAGCTGCCAGAGGATTCTCCCTGTGCCAACGGGAACGGCTTTCGTGAGTGCAGACAGGCTCATCACCTCCACGCGGTACACAAGGGAGTCAGGTGAGGCGTTTGGTGACCGGTCCGTGACTTAATTGGGGGCGCCCCCTTTGGAGGTGTCCCCTTGTACTTCTATCTGGTAAAACCATTGCCCAACTCCCTGAGTAAGTACCGGAGGCCCTAATTATTATATTATTTTTATATACACTGGTGTCTGTCTTCAATCAAGTGGATAAGGTGTACTCTTAAGTGCCTAGTTGTAGCCTCGGTATTTAGGGTTTTCCCTATATTTTTTTCAGAGTGAGCAGTGCGGATGCCAGATTATAGAAGGTCTTGGAGAAAATAGGTGTTGAGAAAATGAAGCAAGCGAGACAATACAAGACGTTCAAGGAGTTTAGAGGCAAAAGGCAGGAGGGAGACAGGTCGATAGTTAGAAAGACAGGTAGGGTCAAGCTTGCTGTTTTTGACTAATGGTATAACTGTTGCATGCTTGAAGGAGGATGGAAAGGTACCAGAGTAGTGGGAGGAGTTATAAATGGGTGTGAGCATAGGGATTATAGTAGGAGCAAGAGGTTTTAGGAGATGGGAGGTAATGGGGTCAAGAGGGCAAGTAGTAGAGGGAAAAGAGGAGATCAACAGTGACACATCTGTAGCAAAACTGTGAGAGGAGTGGGAGGAGAGGGAGGAGTCTAAAGTGGACTCAAAGGCTTGTAGGTTAATAGAGCGCAGGTTTATGCAGAACCGATGGGTAGATGGAGGTGGAGAAAGGAGAAACGAGAGAGAATGAGATGAGGTGATGGTCAGAGTGGGGAAATGTGGAAATGGAGAAATTAGAGAGAGAAATGTTTTTAGTGAAAACCAGGTCTAGGTAGTACCATCCTTGTGGGTGCTGCCTGCAGTCCATTGTTGAATGCCAAAAGAAGAGGTTAGAGAGAGAAAGCGGGATGCTCAAGGGAGAGACGGGTCATCAATGTGGCAGTTGAAGTCCCCAAGAAGAAGAACAGTGGAGTCTGAGGAGAGAAAGAAAGAGAGCCAGGATTCAAAGTGAGAAAGGCAGAAGGGGGATGAGTAGAGGTAGGTGGCAATAGATGATCGCCACGTGGACAGGAAGAGGAGATAAGATCTGAACAGTGGGAGCCTCAAAAGAGGGAAAAGCAAGAGAGGGAGGAGTAGGAAGGGTATGGTAACGGCAGAGAGAGAAGAGCAGAAGCCCCACGCCTCCACCCCTGCTATCAGGGCATGGGAGAAAGAAAGGCCACCATAAGAGAGGGCAGCTTCCAGAGCAGAGTCAGACTGAGTGAGCGAGGTCTCAGTTTTAGCAAATAGGAGCAGAGAGTGAGAGAGAAAGAAGTCATGCACAGGGAGGAACTTGTTAGAAAGGGAATGAGCTTTCCAAAGGGCACAGGAGAAAGGGTGAGAGGAGGGAGGGTGGCAGGGGATCGGTATGAGGTTGGAGGGTTTGACACCAGAAGGAGTAGAAGTTGCATTTGGCAGTTGAGGGCAAGAGCATGTAGAAATAAGGCAGGGACCAGGATTGAGAGAGATATCCCCAGAAGCAAGGAGGAGAAGCATGATTAGAGAAAGATTGTGTGAGGATGATTTGTAGGGGTGTGATTTGGTGCAGGGATATAGCTGTTTAGTGTCAGAGGGCGCAGGTAAGAAAGGAGCTAATGTGAACTGATACGTGGTTAAGAAAGGAGAGATGGAGATATATGAATAGAGTTAGAGACATAATGAGGCTGATAGAAAGGAGGGCATAGTTTGAAAATAAGTGAGGCCATAGCTAATATAAATAGTAAAGGCGGCATCACAGTAATAGTAAAGTGCTGAGATGTGCAGTCTGGGATAGATATCCTCCTTTCCAGCGTAGTTCAAATTCAGGAATCAGGACCAGTAGGTGTTGTCCACTTGTTCACTCCTTTTGAACTTCCTTTTAAACTTCAGTTCTCTTGTTACTTTCAATGTGCTACTTGGAGATGGGCTGCAAACAGCTTAAGGCTGCTATGTCTGTGTTTTTATGGGCCTAACAAGTCACCTGACAGTTAAGTTCAGCTTGCTTAATTAGCACATGTAAGGCACATTCAAACCGATGATTTTTCTACATTGGGTGTTCCCTGCCTTGGTGTGAAAACGTAATTTAATTAAGGGGTGAATGAGACAGCAAAGGGTGAATGAGACAGGATTCAAATATGGGGTTTACCCGAGGAGAGAAGAAGATGATGATGATCTGTTAGGGTAAAAGGTCCTTCCTTTTAAACTTCAGTTCTCTTGCTACTTACACTTACTGTATATTGACAAGTTCAGCTACCTCAGTGTATGAAAAGTTATAGTAGCACTAGTAGCAAATACCAAGCACTGTAGTGTGATGATGGATGATGACTGCATGAAACAAAGTCAATTGAAGCAGCTACTACAGTCAAGGATGATGTGTCGAGATGTACTGATTTGAATGGTGATCTGAGTAATGTGATGACCATCGTGTCATTGTTGCAGAGGCACTGTTGCAGTCCCCTATCAGGGAAGAGTATCCTTGTCCTCTCACCTTGTGAATGGACTGCACATGGTCTCCAACAGTCCTATGATCTCCCCCAAAAAGCTAGCAGCATGTTTCCCAGCTCAAAGATTTTCACTATCTTTCTGTAGGGTTTTATGGCTGAGCATTTCCTTGGTGAAAGGGATCAGTTCATGTGTGAACTGTCTCCATGCTGTATGGTTGAAATGTCCAACATGCAGAATTAGAAGAAGAAAAACCACCCATATATTTTATCCCATGTGCACGTATTCAGCTAATTTCACTGCTAGGAAGTGGGAACACAACTACGTCTATGTAAAAGAAGGGCTGAAGAGCAAAAATAGCTTAAATAATTCTTTATTGGCACAAGTCCATAGCGAGATGAAGGGAGTGTAATGCTAAGGTGTTTTTTGCCTCCCTCTGCGCTTTGTCAAAGAGCAGATAATCTACACAGGTGAACCCTATCAAGTAGTCATTCCATACTGGATGTCCCACCCATGGGGCCTATGATTAGGCGTCCATCTGAAAACAAGGAAGGTAAACATAGGAATACATCTGAAATGGCTGGGAATCAGTTTCAGGGTGGGAGGTGCTCACAATCATCATCATCAGTGCTAAACATACAGAATTGTGGAGAGCAAATCGATACATGTATATAAACATCCCAAAATATCTTTACCACAGGTATATTCAAATTTACAAAAATTACATCATTAAAAAATTATTACAAATCTGTAAATTTTTGAAAATTATAAGCAATGAACAAGACATTCTTAAACATTTTTATAATATGAAAATAAAATATGAGAAAACATTTTTTTGCATACAGTAATATGAAAATAAAATAATTGCAAAGAATAGCCTTGTTAATGAAAAAAACAGAAATATGTCAAATGCATTTCTATACCCTTCTTAAGTCTAATTTGTATAAAACTATTATTAATGTTATTCGTATGGCATAAGTTCTACAGTGTACCCTATTACATTGAGAATCATGATATAAATGGAGTGCCACTAATATTGGTATTATCACTGAAACATGAATATAGATCCCACTCTACTCACATCTATCTATCTATCTATCTATCTATCTATCTATCTATCTATCTATCTATCTATCTATCTATCTATCTATCTATCTATCTATCTATCTATCTATCTATCTATCTATCTATCTATCGGACCAAGTGATATGGTTTTGAAGCAAAAGGTGGCACTGTGTGCTCATTTTCATGTCATCTCCCAGAATCCCTTGCAGTGGAAGCACTGTATGCTGGGTGATAATGGTGAAAGGCAGAGTTGCAGACCTGTCTAAGACAAGCAAATGAGCACACAGTAATATTTCCATTTGATATATATTATAACATCAAACAACTGACCATTATACAGAACTGAATGAACCAAATGTTTACAAAAACATCAAATAACAACATTATAAAAAGAGTAACTGATACATACATGTATGTATGTACATGTGTGTATATATATGTATGTATCAGTTAGTCTTTTTATAATATTGTTATTTGATGTTTTTGTAAACATTTGGTTCATTCAGTTCTGTATAATGGTCAGTTGTTTGATGTCACCTTGCATTATAGACTTTTGTCTTTCTGATTTCAACCAGCAGCTGTTGCATAATCAATTACCTAATTATCTAATTAGGTTGTACTGTCAGAGGGTGTGCACCTACTTTTGACCATTATATAATCAGACACTGGAGGAACCTCAGTACTCTTTGATAAAGCGATTTCACGGCGGGAAACGCGTCAGAGTTTTAATCTGTGTGTCTGTCCTTTTAACTAATATGCCCAATAAATAGTTTTTTTTTGCCCCAGCCCTTTTGGCCCTTTTTTGGCAGTGCTCTACCTTCTACCTCTATCTACTTTACATTCAATACATCAATCCCCCCCCCCCACACCTTATCGGATAATAACCGCAAAGGTAATTAAGGGGTTAAGCCACCCTGGCCCGATACCCACCCTTCACCCATTCATTTGTACAGTGGCTTCATCATGCAACTATATATATGAAGAAGCAAAGGGTGCGAAACGCCACGTCGGGCTTGTCTTTGTGTGTACTCCCCTTGGATCCCTTTCATTGGCTGTGAACTCTTGCTGCAACAATGACACAAAAATTCTTGCCTTTCTCACAATCCTAGGACTCCATACAAGGACATTATACTCATTATTTTCTGCAAGTATATATAATGATTCCTTTATTTCATAAGTGGTGAATTTTTGTCATTTATTTGTTTCTTTGGTGACCTAGGTGGTACTGTTTTTGGCAACTATTACTACAGTAGCAGCAGTTAAGAGTTCACAGCACACAGCTATTGTAATAATATTATTTTGACCGGCCAATCTCTTTATATATCTCAGGAGGTTATTTCTCTTTTTTTACCTGAGTAGTAAGATCCTGTTTTTTCTATATTTACTTAGGATCTTAGTATTACCCTGATATTTTCACAGCTATTGAGACCCTCTGGGGATTGTTTTATATTTATATTTGTTTAGTGTTTTCCATGTCCATTTTAAACATTTTTTCATCATTATTGTTACTTGAGTGCTTTTAGTGAGACACTTTTCTTTTTTCTTTTGTTTATTTCATATATATATACAGTAGAGGCAATTCTTATTCTAACAAAAACCAGTGGCAATTCCCCAAAAAACCCAGGAAACACCCAGGTACATTCTGAATACATGCCTTAAACTAGCCCCAGCATTTCTGCATTGATTAATGGCCTATCAGATTAACAGCGGGGGTCCCTGGCAGTCCCATTCAAACTGAATTGGACTGCCAGGGATCCCTGCTGTGTTAATCCTATGGGTCGTTAGTCAATGCAGAAATGCCTTAAACGTGCCTCAAACTAGCCCAGAACATACCCAGCACATACCCAGCACATACCCAGAATGTAACCCGGCTAGTTTACGGCAAATGTTAGAATAAACGTTGCCTCTACTGTATACATACATATATATATATATATATATATATATATATATATATATATATATATATATATATATATATATATATATATATATATATATACTGCACCGACACACTTTATTCGAGCAAATACCCAGTATGTACCTGGCAGATACCTGGAATGCGCCGCTCCTCACCTCTGACAAGCCCCGTTGCGTTTGCCTTCCCAGCCTGGGTTCATGCCTGGCTGACGGGCGGCTGATGTGTTAAATGATAATGATTAGGATTTAATAGGCTGCAATGCTTCGCGTGTCTACCAGATGGCATAAATTCATGAATTGTAATGCAGTATATATATATATATATTGTGCAGTATTGCAGCCAGCGGGAATAAAATGCTTCAATCCCTGCCTGGAAAATACCTCAATGCACTCGGGCAGAAAACAGTCACAAACCTCAATACACCCGGGTATACCCGAATTCGTGGGACTAGCCGAGCTCGAATAAAGTGAGTCGCCAGTGTATATATATATATATATATATATATATATATATACACTGGCGACACACTTTATTCGAGCTCGAATGTATATATACACATGATGAACCAATATACAAAGAAATGTTTAAGGGTTAACAAAAACATGTACAAATAAAAATACCACTTCTCCATATCAGCCACAGTAAAACAAAATCCTATTTCCTAATAAAATCATTCTCATCTGCCAATCAAAAGCATCAAATGCCAATCAAAACATTGAATTTACATTTTATACATGATGCATAAAATCTGTGCAACATGTACACTCTGCCAATCAATGTTAACAATAAAATATTCAAAAGAAAATACAATGAAATCCAAACAAGTATACTATTTAAACTAAGCAAGGCAACCAAAATAAATTACCTTTAATTAATCAAATCCCAAAACAATTAAAATATCATCCAAATCAATTACACAATAAACTCTTTTAATCGTTAAACAAACCCATTCTCCAAAAAAGTTAACATCTGACAAAATAGTAGTACCAAAAAAAAAACCTGTAAAAAAGCAAGCCTCACCCTGACCTAAAGTACAGCATACAACACCAAAAATTACATCTATCTAATTAATAATTACATTACACACATTTAAGAATAGCAGCATATCAAAATACATTTAAATAGTGCAAAACAAGCATTTCCAACCAAATCATTTCTTACCCTGTATGTATATATCGATAGAGACATACATACATACATACATACATACATACATACATACATACATACATACATACATACATACATACATACATACATACATACAGTGGCAAGAAATGATAATGGAAAAAAATAGTATCACATATAATAAATTACAAAAAACAGGGTAAAGTAAAAAAAATACATTTCTTTTGTTAACTTACCATTAGCTGCCCCACTCACCGACTCCTGTTGAACATAACACTCTCGAACCAATCCACGCACAGCAACAGGAACCCATAAAATAAAAAAACATAAAAAAATAAACCAAGTCTTTTTTTTTCTAATCCAAAGCGTCAACGGGATCTTGATCTGTGTTCTTCCGTCTTCTTTCTTGTTCTTCTGGGGTCTTCGTGGGTCTTCTGGGGGGTCTTCTTACCGTCTGCTGCCACGCCCCGGTCCTCTACTTCCTTCCGGAGGTCCGTCCTCCTCAGTGTCTGCCTTCAAATGAGACGACATAGGTTTTATAGGCCTATGACGTCACATTATCGTCATATGGTTCCCACGGCCCTGATTGGGCCGTAAAAACCATGTGATTTTGGGGGGAAAAAATAATTTTGATGACGTCATTTAAAGGCAATGATGCCAGCCAAACAGTGCTTCAATTGCCTTTAAGACGTCGTCATGAAATGAAAGATGGTCGCACTCACATGGTACGGTAGCCAATCAGAACGTGGGAAATACATCCCAACTCTGATTGGCTCTAGTACCATGTGACAGGCTTTGAATGATGTCACATCCGTTCTCCCCAAAGCCTCTGTCACATGGTCTACTAGAGCCAATCAGAGTAGGGATGTAGTTTCCACACTCTGATTGGCTAAAGTACATTGTGAGGCAGGCCATCTTTCTTTTTATGACGTCGTCTTAAAGGCAATTGAAGCACAGCCATTCTTATTGGCTGGCGTCATTGCCTTTAAATTACGTCATCAAAATTAATTTTTCTAAGTGTCGACCTTGCCGATGCTTCTCCCCCAGCAACTTGCCAACTTTAGTTGGCGGGCTGGATTGGCGTAAAAATCTCAATTCTAGAGAGCCGATCAGCAGCGAAAAGCTGATCGGGGCTACTAGAATTAAGCCGGTTTCAGAAAGTGCCGATAAGTGGCGAAAAGTAGCTTATCAGCAGCTGGCTGCCGAAAAGTTTTTTTTCGGCATAAAAAATGTCCGATTTACGGCGCTTTTCAGCGCTTACTGAATCTGAAAGGCAATATTGGCGATAAACGGCTTTTCGGTGCTTAGTGCATGAGGCCCTAAGTCTTATCATGAAATCTGATATGTATCATACTCCATAATACTATGATTTTAATAAGTTAAAAATAATAAAAAGCTAACCCTTCCGGCTTCCACAAAAAATGAGGAGAGTGAGTGGTTAAGGTCATCAGTTTACAGCAGGCAGCCAGGTGATGTGAATCTTTTTCTTAATTACTGGTGAAACCTTCAAATTTAGTTTTTATAATTTAACAATGGTTGCAATTTAATTTTTTTATTCTTTTTCTTTAATTTTTAAGAAAATGAGTCTTCAGTGACTAGTAGTACCACTAGAGTGTGTTTGTTTTATTAAATAAATAACTAGAGTTGGTATTAGCTAAGTAGTAATTTAACTATACTGCAAAGATGAGTAGCTCTTACTGTTGCCATTCAATGTCTATGATTCATTAACTAGGGAAATGCTCTATTTTATACTGCGCTGTGAGTTGAGCAAGTAAATCTAATAGCACAAATATTCGTAGCACGGAATGAAATACTGGAAATAACCACATTTGAAACGCGATCAATTTGGGGATTTTGTCATCAAATTGTCCGTGTATTGCCAAACTTCAGTTGAAAATGGAAATGTCTGGCCAATTTAGTTCTCGCACTACTGTGTGGTATTACACAAGCCTATAAATAAGCCTCGCTTTTACTGACAGTCAACGCAACAGAGTTGTCCAGAAAGGCATGCTATTGTACGTCACAGTGTTCAAGCACTGTCTTGAAGTCAAACAAAAAAGTAAATACTGAATATCTCTTGAACTCTTACATCATTGGGACTTGAAAAGAAATCTGGTTAGAATAATATCACAAATAAAAAACACTTCCATGTAACAATCTCATCCTCAACAATCTCTCCAAAAGCTGAAAAACAAAAACAACACTCAGACATATTATTCTCAAGGAGGCTTTGATGTATGAACAGTTTTACTGTTCGATTCAAACTTACAAATCCGGCTCTCCAGTGGACTTGTGAAGAAAGTTATTCAAATGTATTTACATCATTACAAGCAATTAATCAACGTACATATCAAAAAGGCCTTATCTCAAGTGTATTACCCTTAGCGCAAAAGGTTAGGGAGGATAATTTAATTACAGGCATTCAAATGGGTCCAGCTCATTATAAAATGTCTATGTTTGCAGATTACATTTTACTTTTTGATTCAATTCCAGAACAGTCTTTGAATGAATTAATAGCAGTGCTTAATACATTTTATCTTGTTTCTGGATTAAAGATTAATGATGATAAATAAAAAATAAAAAAACTGGTCCAGGAGGGAGATATACCAGACCATGATTATAGGCTTAAATGGGAGATGATCTAAATATGGAAGTTACTAGGGAAGACAGGGAGGACATAGGGGGGGCAACCTCAAAACCGTCTATCTGTACAACTAAGGAAAACATATATAAAATAATCTTTCATGGGGGGCGCATGCGCGACGGCAAGGAGTATGGCAGCCTGATCTAATAGCTCCCTGCCTCGCTCCCCATAAACTCGAATACAAACCACTGAAAGTGAAACCAAACGGCAGTAAAATAAAATCAAAGACCGCACACAAACTTAAGATGTCACAGAAAACCCCCAAACCAGCAAAAAAAAGAGGGCTACCAGAATATTTTGGGACCGCAGGGCCGCGCGGTGCGAGCTCAGAAATGGCGCCGGTTTCAAACGCCGGCTCAGAGACTGAGCATGACAGGGAAGAGGAAGAATTATCCCTCCAAGAGCAAAGACCGGCAAGACAGTGCGATATCAACAGGCTATGCACAGACCTCAAAGCATTTTTCCAGGCTGAAATTAAGGAGCTGAAGAGGGAAGTGACTGGACTAGGAGAAAGGACAGGGGTCTTGGAAAATAAGGTGGATCAATCCATCCGAGCAATCCGGAGACAAGATAAAAAATCCATGGAGCTGCAGGAGCAAATAAATGAACTGAGGGAACGTCAAGAAGACGCGGAAAACCGCGACAGACGGAACAATCTCAGAATAAGGGGGGTCCCGGAGAGCGTGCTGGACTGCGAGGAGTACATCAAGCAATGGCTGGAAGCGCTGCTCCCTGAGACCCCTAAAGACGCCCTGGCAATGGACAGATGCCATAGGGCCCTGCGAGCTAAGCCTCTACAAACTGAACAACCAAGGGACATTGTGATCCGCCTACACTACTACAGGACAAAAGAGGCTGTTCTCAGCAAAACGAGACCCCTACCTGTGGTGGAATATGAGGGAGTGAGGCTCTCAATCTTCCAGGATTTATCCCCAGAGACACTGGCCCGCCGGCGAAACCTATTGCCAATTACCAAGACCTTGCGGGAGAAGGGGATCAGATACCGTTGGATCTTCCCCTTCGGCCTGCTGGTGGCTCGAGGCGGCAGATCCTTTATCATTAAAGACCTGAAGGATGGACCCTCCTTCCTGCACAAGCTGGGCCTGGAAGAGGCCCCCGGGGGGGCTCCCCCGACGAGCCCAACCCCAGACCCTATCTGGTCACAGTCCCCGAAATCCCCCCGAGCACGTCGGGATAAAGACTAGGGGAAAGAGACATTAACTAAGTTCCAAGTTACGCGGCTGTTTGGTTAAGCTGCTAAATTAGATAAGCCAAATCCCAAAGTTTGCAAACGCAAGAGGTCCCTCGATGCAGTGCCCTAATAGTAAGATGAACGCTGAAATAAAAAAATCATACACTCACCTACCTCATGAGACCTCCGGGCGCATCGTTGAAGATTTCGCTGGATTTGCCATGAAACGCACGATGGTCCCCTGCAAAGAAGATGGCGACGATGCACGAGGCAGCTGGAACTCATGGTGAGACGCAGGAGCCGGAAGGCAGATTCAGGCGGGAGACAGGAGAGCGCGCCCACACCTCCGCACGAGACGCAAGCTGGATCCAAGATGGCGACGGGCCGGAAGGACGTCATCATGCAGGGGGCGGAGCCGGCAAAGGAGGCGCCACCTTGGAGGAGGCAGCAAAGAGGAAGGCCCCGAGAGGTGACTGGGGCGCGCCGGAGCGGGACAACATTCTCCGCAGGCAGGAAATTGACAGCTATAGCTAGAATTTTTTTTAAAAATGCGGGGATTAGAGAGTTAGAAGCATTAGACGCCGGCACGATCGAGACACACGGAAGCCAATAAGAGGAAAGAGTAAGGAGCGGAGCAAGGAAGGAGAGAGGAGGGAGGGACTCGAGCCTAAGAGGGGGGAGGAGAAAGAAGCAGAAGGCAGCAGTCCTAACACCAAAGAGGGGAAGAGGGCAGTAGTAGAAGGCAGATTAGGGACAACGGAGAAGACAGTTTAAGTAGGTGAGTATAGAGGGATGGGAATGTAGGTTATAATAGACATGTAAGAGGGAAACGCGGAAGCGGAGGAGGGAAAGGGGTGGCAGATAGAGGGAGTAGAGGGAGTTGAAGAGGGAATAGAAGGAGGTTAGGGAAGTGTAGATGATTGAGAAGTGAGCAAGACGACAAAGTAAGTGGTAGGAGGGGGTTAACACACTAGGAGGGTATCAACAGGAGAAGGAGAGAAGAAAGTGTTAGAACAAAATGGGAGAAGTAGTTAAAAGGGAAGCAGGGGGACTGACGGATATCGAAAGTACGAGCAGGTAGTAGAAGGAAACAAGAGGAAGGCTGAATAGAGAGATGGATGAATCAAGTAAGTGTCGGTGAGCCTAAAGTAAGAAGGATAAGGAAAAGGTCCCAGAGAGGTACACGGAGCTATGATATGGGGAGAGGCGAATAAACTATAGGGTCGGGTGCTGAGAGGAGAAAAAGTATAGAGGCGGGTCGAAGACAGATGTCACAGGGAACGAAATTCAACGACCACAGACAGGGGCCTTCTCATGAGGACATTGACAACGCTACCGTAGAAAGGGACCCAGGATAAGCGGGATTTGGTTAGTTCACACAAAGTTCAGGGGTTAGGAAGGGTTAGATAATTAGGGGAAGCGAGGCGGGAGCGGCGGGGGGAGGCCTGCTCCGAAGTCTGCATGGGCCAGGCGCTAGTGATGGGGAGAAAAATCCCTAGGCGCACTAGTGCAACCCTTTGGGTTGGATGTTCGGGGAGAGGAGTTAAACACCATACCTCAAGGCCGAACATTCTGAACAAGAGTCACAAGCCCAAAGGAGGAAGTCTCGGCGAGAGGAGAGAGGAGAGAGATCGTCGAGAAAGATCAACTGTTATTATTAATGTATGTGGTGTTGTGTATGTGTCCACCCCCATGTCCCCTTTTGTATGTCTCCTCCCCTTTTTCCTTTCAGACGGGTTAAGAAAGAGGAAGGCGGTCGGAGTACGACGGAGCCACACGAGCAGACACGATCGGCAAGGCATGAAGACGATACGTCAGACGGACCAGCACATCCCTACTAATGAGTAAGGACATTGTGTTAGTATCCCATAATGTTAAGGGCCTCAACAGCCCGGCTAAAAGGAGGGTCGCATTCAGAGACTACAGGCGCAAGGGGGCAGAAGTGCTCTTCTTACAGGAGACTCATTTCTCCCAAACTAACTTCCCCAAGTATATCGATAAAGACTTTCGGACCCACTTCCTAGCCTCAGCTCGAGTAAAAAAAAGAGGGGTAGCCATCCTAATTCACAACCGTATACCATTCCGACCCGACAAAACATATAGAGACAGAGAGGGGAGATATCTGATAATCACAGGCTCCATTAGGGAGTATCCAATAACATTCGCTTCAATATATGCCCCGAATGACAATGCTACTTCTTTTTTCAATAGTTTCTTTGATAAGCTAAGTAAAGTCGCAAAGGGGAATATCATAGTAGCGGGGGACCTGAACAGAGTCCTCAACCCCAGCCTAGACCGATGCACGACCACTAACAAACCACACAGACACGACGTATTAACTCTGACAAAAGGCATAACAAGCTGTCAACTTATAGACATATGGAGAGAGCAGCACCAGGGAGAACGCGAGTACACTTTCTACTCCCACCCACATAACACATACAGCCGGATAGACTACTTCCTGGTGTCCAATAGATTGGTTCCTGGGGTCTCTCGCTCAGAGATCCATGATATTTCATGGTCTGACCATGCACCTATAGAGCTGCGGTGCACACTGATTCCACTAGACACACCTCGAGCGAATTGGAAGCTAAACGAGATCCTATTAAAGATTCCAGATCTCGGGCGGGAAGTAGGGGAAAAAATTCAGGAATATTTTGAGGACAACGAGGGGAGCGTAGCGTCACAAGCTACACTGTGGGAAGCTCATAAGGCAACCCTCAGGGGAATATTGATGAATCTGGCTGCCAAACGGAAAAGGGAAAGAGAGAAAAAAACTAAGGAGCTAGAAACTCAAATAGCTGAGCTCTCTGCCCTGCACAAAACTAATAAGCGGGAACACACGCTCAAACAATTATTAGACACCAAAATTAAACTCAACCTCCTCCTCACCTCCCAGGCTGAGAAGGAAATGGCTTGGTCTAACCGGAAATTTTACGAAAAGGCGAACAAACCTGATACACTACTTGCCAATAAGCTAAAAAAGAAGCTTCAAAATAACTCTATTCACGCAATTCGGAACCAGCAGGGGGACCTTACCTCCATACCTGGGAAAATAGTAGAGGAATTCAAAATCTACTACGAGAAGCTATATAATGGAGACAAGGTCACTCACAACACTAAAACGGGTGAGTTATTGACCACCTTCCTGAAAGAGGCAAAATTACCAACCTTAGGAAGGGCCGAGAGAGAGGCGTTGCAGGCGGACTTTACTCTAGAGGAAATATTAGAAGTCATCAAAGCATTAAAACCGGCAAAGGCGCCGGGGCCCGATGGCTTCTCTAATCTATATTATAAGAAATATGCTAAAATTCTAGCCCCACATATGCTAAAATTATTTAACGGGGTACTGGAGGGGGCCTCCTTTCCAGCACAAATGCTTCAGGCATCCATCTCTGTGATCCACAAACCTGGAAAGGACCCGGCAGACTGTAAGAGCTACCGGCCCATTTCACTGATTAATTCGGACATCAAAATCTATTCTAAACTTATAGCGAACAGGGTGGGTAGTGTCCTTCCCAGGTTAATTCATGCGGATCAAGTAGGATTTATCGGAGGAAGGCAAGCGGCAGACAACACCAGAAGAATCATTGACCTGATTGATCTGGCCCAAAAGAAAAATACATATTCTATGGTGTTGAGTCTGGACGCAGAGAAAGCCTTCGACAGGATAGACTGGCCTTACTTAACGGAAACCTTAGGGGCATTTGGCTTTAGAGGACGCCTACTGCGGGTCATCATGGCGTTGTATGAGGGCCCGACGGCGAGAGTGAGGCACCAGGGTTTTCCCTCTGAGCAATTCCACATAAAAAGTGGAACGAGACAGGGATGCCCGCTGTCGCCGTTGCTGTTTGCCCTTTGTATAGAGCCCTTGGCGGCGCACATACGTAATAGCCAAGATATAACAGGAATCTCAGTTGGAGAGCAAGAGTATAAGGCCGCTCTATACGCGGACGATGTTATCCTAACATTATCTAAACCGCTCACGTCCCTTCCTAATGTATTTGAAATTCTGAGCAAATTTAATCGGATTTCCGGCTTTAAGATCAATCAGTCTAAATCAGAAGCCCTCAATATAAATCTTCCTAAAGAAGTGGAAAAACTGATTGATCTCAACTTTAATTTTAAATGGCAACCCTCCGCTATCAAATATTTAGGGGTATATCTTACACGGGACTACAAAACTTTATATAAGGCAAACTTTCCCAGGTTAATAAAGGCGTTGAGGGAAGATCTCGGAGTGTGGGCAAAAGGGGGCATCTCATGGATTGGAAGGATACACTGCGTGAAGATGAATCTCCTCCCAAGGATGTTATATCTTTTCCAGAGCCTACCTATACCATTGGTCCACTCTGACATCCTCTCCCTTCAGTCAACAATTATGAAATTCATTTGGAATAAGAAAAACCCAAGAATTGCTAAGGGTATATTAATGAGACCCACAATAAGAGGAGGGCTAGCGGTACCTTGTTTGTTCGCTTACTACAAAGCGGCCCAATTGGCTCAAATTCTCCAATGGCACACAGACCCAAGCCTTAGGAGATGGGTAGAGTTGGAGAAAAAGTGTTGTGCACCAATTGACATCCAGAAGCTGATCTGGCTGCCCAAGAGAAGGGTACGCCAAATCGGCACGCCGCTACAGACCATTGCCAGTTCACTACGAGTATGGGAGGCCACTAAATTTAGTTGTAATTTAACCACAAAAGCATCACTCATGACGCCAATCATTGGCAACCCAGACTTCGCTCCAGGCCTGAACAGTAAAAACATGGTGTATTGGATACAAGCGGGCATTACCCGTCTTGAAGATCTGGAGGGCAGGATACATATACAAACATTTGAGCAAATTAGATCCGCAAAGGATATCCCAAATACGGAATTTTTTAGGTACCTCCAGATCAGAGATTTTTACAACAAAACCCCAATTAGACCAGCACGCACTAATTTTGAGCAGCTGTGCTCCAGAGACACGGACACAAGGGGACTCACATCTAGAATGTACAGGGAAGTAGTCTGTCCGGAGACGTCAAGCGAGACCCGGCTACACTACATGCGACAGTGGGAGACAGACCTAGGGGAGACGTTAGAGGACGAGGAATGGGATCAGATCACACAAGCAGCAGCTAAAAGCTCCATATGTACCACACTAAAGGAGAACGCGTATAAGGTCCTGATGCGGTGGTACTACACCCCAGCTAGATTGGCTAAATTTGTTAAGGGCTACTCCCCGCTCTGCCCAAAACAGTGCGGGGAGGTGGCTGACCTGCAACACATGCTGTGGTCCTGCACAAAAGTGGTCCCGATTTGGGAACAGATTAGAGATTGGTTACAGCGGATTCTTGATTGGGAGATCCCCCTGGACCCGTGGCTGTTCCTGATGGGAAGGCGGATCCAGGGTATGTCAAATGCGACGCACAAATTAATCGCGCATTTCGCAACAGCCACTAGGTGCGAGATTGCAGCATTTTGGAAGCAACCAGAAATCCCAGTTATCCCCAAGATTCGAAATAGGATTTGGCACGTTTGCCGGATGGAACAATTAACGAGTTTGGTTAATGACACCGGCACAAACTTTCTAAAAGTCTGGTCGCCTTGGTTGGCACAGACAGATATCCCCGGGGTGAGTGCCACCGCAATTTTGCTATAATAGGTTCAGACGCGTTCTCCTCTGGGGGTCAGAGACCAGGCGACAAATAGCGACGAACAGGTAGTTGACAGCCCCTGGTGTAGTAGCCAAACACGCCAAGCCTATAGGGATAACAAGGCATACTCGAGATAGAAACAAAGTGTTTCAACCAAAAAAAAAAAAAGACAGGAAGCTCGTGAGAGACAACATGTCAGCAGGAATACCCGGAGAAGACCCCCCCCCCCTCTCCTCCTCCCCTTCCACCCCTCCCCTGTCCGTCGTCTGGTCTGTCTTGTTCGTCCTATACGTACTGTTCGTGTTCTAAACTGTGACAGTTAAAATCGCCTGATGTATGTTTTAAAAACATTATTGGGGGGCCGTAACACAATGGGATGTGATACAATGTAAGAACCTGTGACCCAATAAAGAAAATTTGAAGTTGAAAAAAAATAATCTTTCATTGGTATCTGACTCCAAATAGAAAAAGCCTAATTTATTTATTTATAAAAATGTTTTACCAGGAAGTAATACATTGAGAGTAACCTCTTTTTCAAGTATGTCCTGGGCACGGTGTTATGATAACAATACATGATTACATTAAATGAAAAGAGGTTATACAGTCAATTCACAGACATTTTATGGACAGTTAGAGTTGGAAAATTGGATACAGGGGATAAAAGGTCTTGAGAGTTTCACATTGAAATAGAGCAGCTTTAACATTACCAATCATCAGCGAATGGCAGCAAACAGCTCACACCCTTTGGCTGCACCAAAGGCTGTCCACCTTTGCGGCAATGCAGATGTAGACTGAAGGTTTCAGATTGAATGCAGCTGTGGTTTCAATGTCCTATGTCCTCCTGGGTCATTAACATTCCAGTGGGCAGGGTGGACTAAACACATAGCAGTAAGCAACCGCATATATTAACCCTTAGCATGCTGGTTCTGTGCAGAGGGGAGAAACTCTTGGGGAACCCTTTCAGCGCCCGCGTTTGGAACAACGTAGATGTAATCTATCCTGGCACCTCAAACATGTGCTAGCGAAATTGTGGCCAGATTGGTGACCTTGTACACATTTGGTGGCTATGTCCCAAGATTCAGAAGTATTGGAAGCTACAGTAATACAAAGAATGATAGAGGAGGCAAAAGGATTTCAAATGCCATGGGACACATTAATTATAGTTTTAGCCAAGCCAATTGAAGATAACGATCACTATAATAAAAAATTTATATCCTGTATTCTAACTGCGGCAAGATGCTTGCTCTCAGTCTACTGGAAGAACCAGAATACTCCCCCTAAATGCATGATTGTGAGGTGAATATATAAGGTTATGAGGATGGAGAGGCTGGCGGCCCTGTTTTGCCATAGAATGAGATCATTTCATAGATATGGGAGCCTTGGACAAATGCCTGAAGTCCAAGGATATGATATAGATAAGAAATCTAGAAACCCAGTAAAGAATCAAGTAGAGGTTGTCAAAAACGTCGTTCTTTATAGTCATATCTAAACTACAGTAAATAAGAGTAGATTATTCCGTGATGATAACTGGTAGACTTAGATATTGTTGGTGTTTCTTTTTTTTTTTTGTATCGTCAGATTAATGTAAGTTTCTTGAAGTTCCCTTTCATGTCCACCCCCCTCCCCTTTTTCTTTATGTACCCCTCAACAAAAAATGCAATAAAACTATTTGTACAAAAAAAAAAAAAATGGCACAGGCCCCTGTCATTAAAGATAACACAATTTGGAGTTAGACTTAAAACATAAATAAGAATATAATGAGACCCTTAATAAACATGGGGTAGATAATAGCTTCCAGTACTCATGACCATAGTAAGTGTCCGTGAGTTAAGTTCTTCCTGAATGCCGTGAATGTGGTCCCATGAGGCAGTGATTTTCTTTTAAGGTTTTTTCGTATTTTTATTTTTTAATTTAAAAATAAAAGAACGATGAAACAAAAAGGACTGAGTGAGAAAGGACTCAGTAACATTTAAACTGCAGAAGAACCAAAGCAGCCATGTCCAAAATATGTCCAAAATATGTTCCCCGGGCATCCCTAAAAGGTTCCCTGCAATGTGCAGATCATTTTTAAATCGTACCAAATACAGAAGAATTTACAATGCATCTAATCTCAGATGTGCTATTAGAGAGGGTTGGGGATCCACAGAATTTCACAATAAAATTATAGGGTTCCTTACCAAAAAAAAGAAGATAACTCCACTCTGATAGTAAGCGATTGTGTAACATCCAACACCATCATCATGAACAAACGATGATGATGATGATGATGATGATGATGATGATGATAATGATGATAATGATGATGATGATGATGATGATGATGATGATGATGATGATGATGATGATGATGATGATGATGATGATGATGATGATGATGATGATGATGATGATGATGATGATGCACCACAACACAACCCTAAACAGTAAAAAAAAGTACTAGTGCAACCAGTGTCAGATGCTAGTACACAATCCATATCCCATCTTGACAGTCCAATTATTCACTGCTCTGTGGTGACAGACCCTGACAGAAAAGGACAAGGGCAAGGAGTGAAGAAAGAAAAACTAGGCTTGAGGAATTTATTTTTCAAGTCTAAATTGGGACTGAGCTAATTGCCTTCAGGATGAGGATAGAGAGGATGAAGAATCTTCATTGTCACATACATGAGGAGGGGCAACTAAAGGGCAAAATGAATTGTGTCCACACCATGTACATGGTGCCTTTTGGCAGGTGACTGAACCCCTGTGACACCTGCGAGCTAAAGGATGTCAGAAATGCCATGACGTCGACAAGAGGCACGTCTGAGTTCCTCTGCCTCACCTTCTCCAGAATGCAGCTCCATGCTAAACTCATTGGAAATGCAACCATTATCACCAATGTCACCCTTATCATCAATAAATTCCACTAGGGACATCCTGAACCATAAGGGGCAATAGTCACATCTTCCCTGCTAGAAGAGTTCTCTGCTACCCTACCCACTCATCCTGCTTGCAGTTCCACCTCCTGAACCCCCATATCCACACCTGTTGAAGCTTTCAGTACACAAGCCGGACAGTGGGTGTAGCTATAGAGGTGCTGGGCATAGTAGACTCAGGTGGTTCAACTGAAACCAGATCCAGGACCACAGTGTCTAAACCTGTTATGGTAGTCAATAACACAGACCCTGCCCTGGCAACCCCGACACCAGCCTGACTTACAAGCTCACAACACATATGGATACATTTGCTCCTCGCGCCACTGTTCAATCTACAGGGGATCCTGTGTGCTGGAATCCTCAACAGTCTTTGTCACTGTCAGAAAAGAATCAGGTGAGCTTAATGAAGAAATAGCAGGGGACAAAGGTGATACTGACATTGGAGTTTCAAACATAGAGTCCCCCAAAAAAACAAATCAATGCTACAAACTGCTTCCTCTAAAACAGTGCTAATTTCCAAAACAACCTGTTCCTCTGACACAGGCTGCAGATGTCTCCTCAGATATTCTTTCAACCGTGGTTGAAGCAGGCCCAGTACTTTACATACTCTGGTCGCTGGTACATGAACCACTGCTAAGGCTCTTCCTCCCACTTCCACTGCCAACTGAGCCTAAAACAGTAGACCTACTCAGTCTCACAGGATGGGCACGGGCAGAGCCCCATCTGCCCTGTCTGTCACTGCCTCTAATCATAAAAAAACAATCAAACAAATAGAGTGAATGAAAAAACTAATAGAAAGTTATATTTTACAAAAAAAAATTAGTCTGTGTTGCGCTTGTGTGAATGTGTGTGTTTATGTCTCTCTGTCTCTCTCACCCTCTCACTGCAGCTTGCTCCTATATGTATCCTGTCTCACGCTCTCTCTTTCAAATCGTTGTGCAGATAAGTGGGTGTGGCCACGTGGCAACATCATGTGGCATGCTGTAGCTCCATTTGGGATTTTTAATGATGGATTAATCTGTCTGCAGTTTTTAAGTTCCAAAGGTGGATTCATTTATTGTACTTTTTTCTCACAGTACGCCAGATTCGAAATATACGCAATCCGTGGAATGGATTTACATTAATCCCATGGGGGGGTAATTTTATGCCCGACAGCCAAGCTACATAGGGGGATTTGAATTGATTCGTACGGATTGAAGTTGGAACAATCCGCCTCCAGATTTTACCTCTGTGAAACGGATTTAGAAGGGAAAGCCCAGGAAATTCCGTGGAATGGGTTTGGGCTTGTTCGCCCATCATTACTCCTAAAATTATTCATGCAGCTAAGAGAAAAGCTTTGCGGATTTTAACTTTATGGATGAATGTCAAATTGATTTTGCATTTTTGCAATTGATATCAGCAAAATTGCAAGTGTGCCATAATAGTTTGGCTCTGTCTTTTTCTAAGAATTTGACAATATTGTATGTGTTTAACTGATTTTAACCTGTTCTATGTTGCAATACAGATGTTGTTGTGATTATGATTTCTGTTCTATGCTTTAAGCTGGAACCTCTGCCAGATCTACATCAGATACCGAAAAGGAATGCAGTGGCATCCTTGAAAAAGATTGCTGAAATCCAAGGTATGTATGTGTGCTGCGCTGTCTATTTCTGTGCATGTTAAATACAGCTTTAAATATATAACATGCTTACTATTACAGAAATGTGTGAAATTGTAATGAAAATAAATTACTTTTCAACCCATGAGTAATATCGTTTGTCAGAAAAAAGACAGAAGCAAAGATTGCCCAAAAGTCATTCTTTCCCAATTCACCCTGAAGCATACGAATACAGCCAAAATCTCTATGCTACGAAGTTAAAAGAATTAATAGTTCCCATTGGAATTGGATGGAACAGTATAAAATTATGACTGTAGTGTAGTAAGCCAAATGAATTGACTTTCTCTTGTAACTGAACACAATTGTAGACTACACTGTAACAGTCCAATATTTTATAAAGAAATCTCATCAAGCTTAGGGCCAGATAAAGTAAAATTAATATCACACCATCTTAAAAAAAAAAGTACGCGTTACCGCAATTTAAGGTAGTAGTGTTCAAAATTGCAGTAATAATTTAGCAAATCCGATATTCGCCCACTATCGCGATGTGGGAATTAACACAGCCATTAATAAATACGTTTATGACCTCACATTGCGATCATATTTCTATCATACAGTAGATCTCTGTAATAACTATTATTGCATACGCCTAGGATAGAAATAACATTAACCCACTTGATGTCTGTGGTTAGTAAGGTATACCACAGGCACCAAAGAAGGTAATACATTTAAAAATCACACTACCTAACCCATGTTTTCCAACCGTAGTGACCCCACCTCCACAGCAAACCTACCCCTACCTATAGTACCCTCAAACATATATTAACTATATTAAAATACATTAACAACGTCCTTCATATTAACATTAACAACGTCTTGAATATTACACGTTAAAGCTGTTTATGAACAAGATGTGTATTATAATCAATCACGTATTGCATTCACCTACTGTACAATGTAGGGGAGGGAACCGGAGAGGGTTTAAACCTGGCACCATTACACAGTTTGTGAACCTTGAGAAAGATTTACAGAATTTAACTGAAATGTTGGAGATTTGAAAACATTTCTATCGCTTCTAAGCATTGAACATCTGGAGTGTTACTCTTTTCTTCATGTGGACACATTGGGATACATCCGTTTGAGCTCAGCACATGCAAATATTTTTTCTTTCATACAGTATAGAGTGGAATTGTATTTTTTTCCGTTTAAACATTAAATGTTGCTTAAAGAGACAGGCACACAATTTTACCTGACCATCATATTACTGTATGGTAATTTACCTTTTTTTTTTAGGTCAATCTTTTTTTATTTGTAACAAGCACATACATGCTTGGGTACAGTGATATCATGAACACATAATGACAAAATTTGGGTTAGTTGAGTTCGACAAAGTGTTGACCAATAGGATTTTCTTATAAAGAGTAAAGAAGAGGAGGGGAAAGCTGGGGGGGAGGGGAAGGGAGGGGGTGGGGGAAGGGGGGAGGGGTGGGGGAAGGGGGGAGGGGGTGGGGGGAGGGGAAGGGGTCCTCAAGGGTCTCCGACCTCTGCACTTGCCGGCTTCTGCGTTGTCTTGGCCTAGTGGAGGTGTAGGCCCTGTAGTTCGATCCAGGGACCCCAGGTGTTTAGGAACTGGGGCTTTTTTTGTGGAGCATGGCTGTAAGTTTCTCCATAGACATTACTTTGTCTATCCTTCTAATTACCGTGCTTCTCGCAGGAGCATTGGTCTGCTTTCAGGCCGCTACCACCGAGCATCTGGCCGCTGTCAAAATGGATGAAACTAATCTGGATAGTGGAGGGGGTAGATCATTTATGGGTTTGCTCAGCACAAAGGTCAAGAGATCCAAGGGGAAAGAAGTCCCGAGATCTCGCGAAGGAGCACCTGGATTATGGCCCAGAATCTCTGGATCTCTGGACATGACCACCAAATATGGGCCATGTCACCCTTTAGACCACATCCCCTCCAGCACAGGTCGGGAGTGCCAGGGAAGATCTGGCTCAGCCTAGCCGGGGTCAGGTACCACTGGAATAGTATTTTGTTGATGTTCTCTTTTGGTAATTTGCCTTTAAAGATTGAAATTGGCAGAAGTAATTTGAGCTCAGATGTATATGATCTGTTAATGGAAAACTCACCCACTAATACACAAATATTGGACTCACTAGCTAATGTGCACCCACAGTTTACCATTATAATAAGGGAACTTTGTTACTGGCTTTGGACAGATTTTAACTGCAGTAAATCACAAATAAGCATTTATGTAACCCCTTCAGGGTACTCTCACATACTTCACAAAGTTTAGTCCATAGGACAACAAGAAATTGCATATTCAGTATTCAGTGTAGGTACCTGGTAAACAGAGTTTATCTTGATGAGGTTGGCAGGCTTTAATCATGTTTTGATAAAAAGGTGCAAGTTAATGACTCCTTTGTTATACAGACTTATAGACTTTTCCTTATGGCCAAAATGTGGGGGACACCCTTGAGCATCTCGCAGACACTCCACTGGATAGTCCATAGCAGACAGTAATGGCACATCGGATGAACACAGTGAGGGTTCCTGCGTTTGAATGGGACTCGCGCTGTCTGAATCCTACCGGGCTGCACCTGTCTGTAAGATACGCGCACCAAGGGGCATATTCTAGTAGCTTCGGGAACCAACTAATCGAGGATTTTGAGCATCTCTCGCAAAATTTGCAGATTTGTTATTCAGAAAGCCTCGATGAGTTGGCCAAATCATACGGGGACTGCATTTTTCTGCGAGTTCTTGCTCCTGGCGAAACTCACTGAGCGAGAGCTGCCAAAAAGCAAAATAACACTATTCTAGTTGCCTCAAGAATCTCATTGGGGCTCTGGAATAGAGAGTTTCTCACAGATCTCATCTCGCCAGCTGAGGGTGGTGGGATGGGATCTGATAGCAGGACTTAGAAAAAAAATGCATTTGTCCTGCATCGGATTGATGCCGGGAGTCTTCAGAGCTGATACATATTAATACCAGCTCCGGAGACCCCCGACTTAAATCCAATGCAATTAAAATACATTTACAGGCAGCTTCATTACCTTACCGGCTATTCGCTAAGGCAATGAAGGGGTTAACTACCAGTGCCCAGTTTATTGTGGGTAGTGGGGTGGGCGAAGGTAGTATTTGGGCCATGGCAGGTGTTTAGGCCTTGCGGGGGGTTGCAGGAGGAGTTAACCCCTTTACTACCTTAGTGATTACTACCGCAAAGGTAATGAAGGGGTTAACCCCTCCTGCTACTCATCCTGTAGGCATAAACACCCACCACGGGCCAAATACCACCTTCACCCATTCCCGCTGCCCACAATACACATCAAAACACAATACTAGCCAGAACACCCATTCATTGCCAGTGTGGTTACCTATGCCCTATATAATATGGGCATGATTAACTACTATGGCAGTCAATAGGCAACATAACAAATAAACAATCACCAAAAATAAACCAGAATAAAAATATCAATCACCAAAAATAAACCAAGAATTAAACAAAGCAAACACCAGAAATAAACCAGAATAAAAAAATCAATCACCAAAAATAAACCAAGAATCAAACAAAGCAATCACCAAAATAAGCCAAAATTAAAGAAGCAATCACACAAAATAAACAATAATAAAAAAATCCAAAATGCCCCTGTAGGGATATAGATAAATACAGTGACAAGCAATGCATTTTTTGACAAATGCATGTTTTAGTTTTATTGATATGTATTTTTGTTGATTGTTTTGTTTAATTCTTGTTTTTCTTGATGTTTGCTTTGTTTAATTCTTGGGTTTTTCTGCTGTTTGTTTTTTTAATTCTGGTTTATTTATGGTGATTGTTTTTTTTTGAAAGGTTGCCTATTGACTGCCATACTGGCTAATCATATCCATATTATATGGGCATGATGTACCACTGTGCCAATCAATGGGTAGAGAATGGGGTAGTTGCCCTGAGGAGGTGGGCTAGGCCCCTTGGGTGGGTAGCAGGGGAGGGAGGTTAACTCCTTCATTACTATAGAAGACACTAATCGCTAAGGTGATTAAAGGGTTAGGGGGCATTAGTTTGTATTTCTTATTGTTGTGTTCCTGCCATTGGAGGACAAAGATTAGGAGGAAGACAAGGACAGCCTTCATCCTGGCAGGGGTAAGTAGAAGTTTAATTTACTGCACCGACACACTTTATTCGAGCAAATACCCGGTATGTACCTGGCAGATACCTGGAATGCGCCACTCCTAACCTCTGACAAGCCCCGTTGCATTTGCCTTCCCAGCCTGGGTTCATGCCTGGCTGATGGGCGGCTGATCTGTTAAATGATAATGATTAGGATTTAATAGGCTGCAATGCTTCGCGTGTCTACCAGATGGCATAAATTCATGAATTGTAATGCAGTTTATATATATATACTGTGCAGTATTGCAGCCCGCGGGAATAAAATGCTTCAATCCCTGCTTGGAAAATAACTCAATGTACTCGGGCAGAAAACAGTCACAAACCTCAATACACCCGGGTATACCCGAATTCGTGGGACTAGCCAAGCTCGAATAAAGTGTGTCGCCAGTGTACTTTATGCTGGCTGGATAATGTTTTAATTTTAATGGGCAAATGAGCTATTATTCATATCTGGATAATAGTAATTTTGTCATTACTGTACAGCATGTGTTGGGGCAGGGGGATGTTGGGGGTAGAGGAGGTGGGTAGTAGGGTTGTTGTGTTTTTTAATGTTTGTTGGAGGTACAGTAGAGGGATTGGGTGAGGGTGGTAGTTGCCTCAAGGGTGTGTGGTTAGACCTCTCGAGTGGGTAGTGGGGGTGGTTAACCCCTTCATTACCATAGCAGTTCCCATCGCTAAGGTAGTGAAGGGGTTAACTCCCCCCACAACCTTCCTGGCAGGCCTAACCACGCACCCTGGGGCAACTACCCCCTTGATCCACCCCCTCTGCCTCCAATAAACAGGGTACTCTGGTTTAACCCCTTCATTGCTTAGTATCTAGCCGCTAAGGAAAAGAAGCTGTTTTTAATTTAATTTGAATACTAGTTTGCAGGAACAGGGGTTCTCTGGAGCTGATCCACATTAATTTCAGGTCCGGGGATCCCGTGCTTCCTGAGTTACAGGCCCCATTATGGGGTGCTGGTATCCACATGCAATGTTTAAATCTACCACGTCACGTGACCGGGACATTTAAATGCATGGGAGATACCTGAACCCCATACTGGTGCCTGTAACTCAGGAAGCAGGGGGTCCAAATTAATGTGGTTAAGCTCCAGAGACCCCCTGCTGCCACACACTAGTATTCAAATTAAAATAAAAACACTGCAATCACCTGTGGAAGCTTGCAGGGAGAGGCAGCTCTCTCTGTGCAGCTCAGATTGTGAGAAGCTTGTGAGGGGAGAACTTAGAAAAAATATGAGATCACTTTGCTTATATGCCGAGCAGTATTGACATTGTCCTACCTCACGGTTTGAGATGGTTTCAGATACTTACTAAATACCGTGATAACACAAATGACAAACCGTTCAGCGGAAACATGCCACATCGTTCCAGGTACCAGCAAAGTCATTGAAGCTACTAGAATAGGCCCCTAAGCGTGAGACTGAATCAGTCACTCTCACTGCGCGCCTCTAACAGGCGATCGTGCTGCTTTCATTTTATTTTAATAACACAATATTGTAGCAGGGGTCTCCAGACCTGAATCGCATTAATTTCAGCTCCGGGGAACCCCTGCTTCCCAAGCTACAGGCTCCATTATGGCGTGCCGTTATTCCCCTGCATTGTTTAAATTCTCCCACGTCACGATCCATGTGATCGGGAGATTTAAACAAAGAAGCACCCCATATCGGGGCCTGTTAACTCATGAAGCACCGGGATCCCGGTGATGAAATTAATGCCGTTTGGCTCCGGAGACCTCCTGCTACAATACTGTGTTATCAAAATTAAATAAAAGCTGCTTCATTACCTTGGCGGCTAGCCGCTACGAGCCTAAGTACCTGGATTATTGGGGGTATAGGCGGTGGGTGAAGGGGTAGTTGACCCAGGGTAGGTGAATAGGTCAATTGGGAAGGTTGTGGGAGGTGTTAACCCTTTAACTACATAGCGATTGTAACTGCTGTGAAAATGAAAGGCTTAACCCTTCTTACTACATACCCGAGTGGCCTAACCCCAGACCCTGGGGCAACTACCCTCTTCACCCACCCCCTCTACCCCCATGAAACATTACAATGCAAACACCAATACAATACATTGAATAACCTCGTCCCATCCCCCAAACACATGCAGTACAGTAATGGGAAAATCCTATTATCCAGATCTGGATAATAGCATATTTGCCATTTAAAAAATAAAACATAAAAAATGATCCAGCAAGCTAATCAGGAAGGATATGCTGCCCTCCCTTTAAGATGATGTCAGCAGAAAAAAATGGATGCACTCACATGGTACTTCAATCAATCGGATTGGAAGATATACCATGTGAGGCATCACATGGTACACCCCAATCGGATTGGTGTGTGTACCATGTGACAGCTTCATTTCTTTTTAAAGGATGTGATACATAGTTACATAGTACATAGTTACATAGTAGATGAGGTTGAAAAAAGACATAGGTCCATCAAGTTCAACCTACAGTGGCGGCCGCCTTTATCCTTGTGAGGCCGTATCGGCGCAACTCTGATAACCGCGGACAGATGCATTTTGTATTTTTTTTGGTCCGGAGTGTATTGCGGTATTTTAGCGCTCGTAATATTAGCATTTTATTATCGCTGTCTACAATACTGCAATACCTTCTAAAACTCAGGGGGCATTCGTGAGCTGTTGTCTTCGAAGTCTAATACTTTAGCAGTTCAAACTACGTCAGTATACAGTCTGCGTGTGCGCACGCAGTAATTGTAAATTTGCATTTTTATAGATGCATTTGCAGTTCTGTACTGTATGTCTCATTTGAAAATTGTTGAAACGCATAGGTGTGTACAGTACTGTAACAGTATCACATTTCGGCATATACAGCACTCTCCCCTCGCTCGCCCCCGCACACACACAGGATAATTTATTGCACTGCAGGGTAGTTCAACTTCTTATCTTCTCTACAGTGCAGTACACCTCTCCCACACCATTCCTTTGAATGTGTGTCTTTCTGGTTTCAATCACATTCCTGCTTGCTTGCGAAGTTCAAGAGTGATTTTTTATTTTATTTTTTTATTTTTATTTTCTCCACAAGCATGCGTCTGTACATTCACCACTGCTTGCTTGTGAAGTTCAAGAGTGAGTGACCGGGAAAAAAAAAATTTCTCCTCATTTTTTATTTTTATTTTCTCCACACAAGCCTGCCTAAACCATCTTGATATTACGATATTCAATCTGTGCTGTAGCTTTTGACTGCGACACTGTGCGTTTGACTGCACATGGTTGAGTTGTGTGCTTTTTATGTACTATATTTGGGGGTGTAGGGATCAAATTATTATGATGACCTGCCTTTTGAAAATATGCCATTTTTTTGAACTGCAATACAGCTAATCCTTCATGCAGCTGTACCCTGTACCCCCTCCCCCACGCACACACACAAGGCTCGCTCAAGGATTTGAAACTCTTATCGACAGACACCTCTACAGAGTCATTCAGTTTCTGAAGCTTGCCATTGTGTTTTTAATCCGTCCCTAGCCAAGCGTCACCTCTCTGCGCCTGCGTGTAATCCTCTTTGGGATGGGAGCTAGCTGATGATTACTGCGCATGACTCACCCATCCACCCCCCAACCCTTTGAGGCTTTGTTTACAGTAACGCTTTTGAAAATCTCTTCTCGAATTTGATATGTAAATGTGATTTGCACAGCACTGTGAAATTGAGAGTTAAAAAAAACATTATCTGATTCATGTTGTTGATGCAGTATATTACCACTTTTTGTCATTCTTTCTTTTTCTTTGGTGTAGGTGGGGGGGTTGTCAATGATTATGATTATCATGAATGTAAATAAATATTTATTTTATTTTATCAGGAACAAAAAAAACAAATATAAAAATAATCATGAGTTATAAAAAATGCAGTCTTTATTAAGTTCTTCTGTCAGATGGAAATTGAGGGCCGGTGGATAATCATGAATAATGCACATTGATAATAATATTAATTAATAATATATAATATATAATAATATATATATATATAGTAATATAATTTTTTCCGTCTTTATCTTCTTCCTCATTCTGTGTACAGTACAGTAGTTCATTGAGAGAGGAGAGGTTTTGTGTACATCATGACTGCAGTTTAGATACTGTACACTTTACTGTACAAACAGTTCACAGACTTTACACGATACCCCCCCCTCTCCCCCATCCTTTTTTTCTGAAAAGACACGATAACAAAAAACTAGTGCAGTTATGTGCATACTGTATTATGGCATTGTGTGCTGTATAGTACTGTCAGACTAGTCTATACTGGAACTACTGTATACTGTGACTACTGTTAAATACTTTGTAACCAGATGGCTGGTGCTGCTCTCTCTGGAAAGAAAAAAATTGAGCAGTTAGGTGCATACTGTATTATGGCATTGTGTACTGTATAGCTACTCCATATTGGACTACAGTATGCAATTAGTACTGTCAAACTAGTCTATACTGGAACTACTGTATACTCTAACTACCAGGAAAGAAAAAAATCTGTGCCATACTTACCTGTATCATACTGTACTTACAATACTACAGTACAGTACTATACCATACTACCTTCCTGATGCTTGCCCATTACGCGCGATCACAATGGGCAACACAGTCGCAATATGGTCAATATATTTATTGCATCGTTCCACGGTGAGTACATTGTTCCAAAAACTCAGTATGCCTTGCGCCAACTCATCCTTTTTGGAGGGTTTCACGACTTTTCGGATATGGTCCTTCAGCTCATGCCAGACCCTTTCGATAGGATTGAAGTCTGGCGATCTGTCATTGGAGGGGGAAAAAAAGGACAATTAGTTTAAGAGATACAGTACACAGTTAGAACAGTGGGAAAAAATGAGACACGGTTACCGCACTTAGGAGGCTATGCACTAAGTAGTGATAAGTCGTTTTAAGAGCGCAAAGTGCTTTTAGAACGTGAAGTTCCGCCGAGCGCTATGCACTAAGCCGCGCAAACAGGCACTTTGCGCTCTAAAACGGGCTTTTTCTTGAAATTTTTTCAAAGTCCAACTTGGATTGTACGATCAGCTGTTTGCGCTGAATCCTGCCCTTCTGCGGGATTCACTAAGCAACGCAAACTGATCGTACGTGAAAGTTGCGCTGAATAAAGCTCACCAGATAAAGGCAGGTGATAAAAAAAGCTGGACTTAGAAAAAATTATTTATTTACCTTTTTGCAGGCGCAAAACCAATACAACAGGCCGGCGGGTGTCCCCGGCTGACCCCGCAGGGGTCCCCGAGGGAGGCCGGGTGTCGCGCGGGTGTCCCCGGCTGACCCCGCGGCCGTCCCAGGGTCCCCGCGGGAGTCCCGGGGTACCCGCAGGCTTGCGGTACCAATGTTGTGCCAACAAAAATACTAAACAATATTTCTAACTAAATACACCCCCCTAACACATACAGTACAATAATGTGCAAAATAACTATTATCCAGATATGGATAATAAATTATTTGCCTATTATTAAACACTGCATTAGCATAACTAAATAAAGTCAATAAAAATAGCAGCCAGCTAATCCAATGAATACAAGCAGTAACAACATCAACAATGAATTAATGAAACCATTAACCAATGAAACCAATTAATTACTAAACCAACTCAAAATGAATAGTAACACTAACCAATCAAACCAATTAATTACAACAACATTAATGAATGTAAACATTAAAAGACAAATAAATACATTCAAACAATCTCTGAAAGAACCATAAAACGCATTAGCCAACATAATACAACATTAACTACAAACGAACACCAATCGCAAACATTTTATTACCATTAAGCAGGAAGAAAACAAACAATCACATCCACATAAGAAATTGAAATTAAAACAACCAACAGCAATACCAAGCCACAAATGCCCCCCAAATATTGTCATAATAATGTATTCATCTGTACCCTAAAGTGGTACAGATTCATATATTATCAGTAAATGTGCCTCCCCCCAAAATCGAAAAACACATCCAATGAAAAAACCTTTAAAAAGAGACATTTACAAACATTCAATATATTACTTACCATTAGAAGCGGTGGCCCTCCGACTCCCGGGCTAACAGGAAGCTCACGTACCTTGAAGGCCTCCAACAGCATCCGATGCCATCCGCCATGAAGATCCGGCTCAGGTACCCAAATCTTCTTTTTTCTTTCTTTAATCACCTTCTTCTATCTTCATCTGTCACCATTTCTTGATCTTCTTTATCTTCTATCTTCATCTGTCAATCCAAAAAACCCCATGGTAAATCCCAACCGTTGTTGTCTCATCATCTTCTTGGGCTCAAATGAGGCGTCACGGCCTTAAATAGGGCTTGTGACGTCAAATTTAGCTTCAAAATGGTTAACAGCCACCTGATTGGCTGTTAAAACCATGTTCCGACTTTATTTTATTTTTTTACATGACGTCACTTAAAGGGAATGATGCCAGCCAATCAGAATGGCTGTGCTTCATTTGCCTTTAAGATGACGTCACGAAGCCGGCGTCACATGGTATTTCAGCCAATCAGATCGTGGGAACCAATTCCACACTCTGATTGGCTGAAATACCATGTGACGCTGGCCATCTTGGATTTAGTGAAGTCATCTTAAAGGCAAATGAAGCACAGCCATTCTGATTGGCTGGCATCATTCCCTTTAAATGACGTCATGTAAAAAAATTTTTTTAAAGTCATAACGGTTTTAACAGCCAATCAGGTGGATGTTAACCATTTTGAGGCTAAATGTGACATCACAAGCCCTATTTAAGTCCGTGACGCCTCATTTGAGCCCAAGAAGACGACGAGACAACATCGGTTGGAATTTACCATGGGGTTTTTTGGATTGACAGATGAAGATAGAAGATAAAGAAGATCAAGAAATGGTTACAGATGAAGATAGAAGAAGGTGATTAAAGAAAGAAAAAAGAAGATTGGGGTACCTGAGCCGGATCTTCATGGCGGATGGCATCGGATGCTGTTGGAGGCCTTCAAGGTACGTGAGCTTCCTGTTACCCCGGGAGTCGGAGGGCCACCGCTTCTAATGGTAAGTAATATATTGAATGTTTGTAAATGTCTTTTTTTACAGGTTTTTTCATTGGATGTGATTTTTGATTTTTTGGGGGAGGCACATTGACTGATAATATATGAATCTGTACCACTTTAGGGTACAGATTAATACATTATTATTACAATATTTGGGGGGCATTTCTGGCTTGGTATTGCTGTTGGTTTTTTAATGTCCGTTTCTTATGTGGATGTAATTGTTTATATTTTTCCTGCTTAATGTAATAAAATGTTTGCGATTGGTGTTCGTTTGTAGTTAATGTTGTATTATGTTGGCTAATGCGTTTTATGATTCTTTCAGAGATTGCTTGAATGTATTTATTTGTCTTTTAATGTTTACATTCATTAATGTTGTTGTAATTAATTGGTTTGATTGGTTAGTGTTACTATTCATTTTGAGTTGGTTTATGAATTAATTGGTTTCATTGGTTAATGGTTTCATTAATTCATTGTTGATGTTGTTACTACTTGTATTCATTGGATTAGCTGGCTGCTGTTTTTATTGACTTTATTTAGGTATGCTAATGCAGTGTTTAATAATGGACAAATAATCTATTATCCATATCTGGATAATAGTTATTTTGCACATTATTGTACTGTATGTGTTAGGGAGGAGGGTGGGAGGGGGGTCGTGTATTGATGTTTGTTAATTCTTTTTTAAATATACATTTTAATTATAGTGTAGATGTGCAGGGGGTCTCCGGAGCTGACCCGCATTGGTTTCAGGTCCGACGACCCCCTACTTCAGGAGATACAGGCCCCATTATGGGGTGCCAGTATCCCCTGCACTTTCAAGCGTCCGCGTCACGTGACCGGGACATTGAAATTCTGTAGGGGATACCGGCACCCCATAACGGGGCCTGTATATCCTGAAGTAGGGGATCCTCGGACCTGAAACCAATGCGGTTCAGCTCGGGAGACCCCCTGCTCATGTACACTATAATTAAAATGTATTTATTTATTGTATGATCGCCTGTAACACCCTTGCATGGAGATGGCAAATCTCCATGCAAATGTTACAAGCGGCTTTTTTTTCAATCAGCTAGCGTACGGGAACTTTAAGTGCGATAGCATTGAAATACATTGCACGCATGATAAGCCAGTTTTGGGCACGTCCGATAAAAAATGGGCTGAGGGCCTCTCGGAGCTTAGTGCATAGCCCCCTTACTCCGCTGGCGTCTTCATCCAGTTGATACCACGCTCAAGAATATGCGCTGTTGACGCGGTGTGCTTCGGATCGTTGTCCTGGTAGAAACGGTGACCATCCGGGAACTCCCGTGTGATGTATTCCACAATCTCAGGCACAATTTTCTCTTGGAAGAAAGCTTTATTCATGATTCCTATAACAAGAAAATAAAATTGCTCAAAAAACTGCACACTAGTACAGTACAGTGCGTAAGGCACAAGTGTGTGACATACATTTTACTGTACCTTCAAAGATGACGATGCATCCTGGTCCACGCCTAGAGATGGCACCCCACACATGTATCTTCACTGGGTGTTTTGGACGCGGCTTCATAGATATGCGACCTTTTTTGTGGAATGCAGAGGTGGCAAATTTCTCCAGCGAAACAGTAGACTCGTCAGTGAAGATGCAATCCTGGAAAGTTTCTCCACTGTCGATTCATGCCTGGGCCTGGACCACGCTCTTGATTTTGTTAACGTCCCTTATCATAGGGTACGCTCTGTAATGACAAGGAATAAATAATTTTATAGGTACAGTACACTTTAACCTCCTGTACTGTCCAGTACTAACCTCACACGTCCATTTTTCCATCCAATTCTGCGTCACATCTTCTTTATGCTGGTCTCGGATACAGTGAGATTGTGATTTTGCTGCAGAGTGTATTTGACCCTTAATGCACTCTTCTCATCATTCTCTTCACTTATTTTGTCGATCAGAAGAGTTGTCTCCCTACAATGTACAGAAAAACAACAATCCGGTAAGTTACAGTGCAGTAGGCCACAAGCACAGCACATCATTTGCAGTAAAAATAGTATACAGTTAGATAGATCTACACAATATATAGTTCTATTAATATGCAGCAATATAAACAATAGATATACTATAATTATATAAATATACCGAAATAACTATAAAATTAGATAGATCTACACAATATATAGTTCTATTAATATGTAGCAATATAAACAATAGATATACTGTAGTTATATAAATATACCGAAATAACTATAAAATTAGATAGATCTACACAATATATAGTTCTATTAATATGCAGCAATAAACAATAGTATATATACTGTATTATATAGTTATATAAATATACTTACGCGTTAGTTACCGCTGGTGTACTCGTGCGTTGTCTGGTTTTTCCGTGTGCATAATAGCACACGGTGGTTGATGGCACAACGAGGCCAGAAGCAGCTAACCAGCGTTGGATATCTGCAATTCGTTGTCCGCTCGTGTACATCTCCTTAATTCTCATGCTGAGATCCTTTGAAATCTTTTTAACAGGCATTGCTGCGAGTAGAAAGAAATACAAAAACAAGAATGTTTATTCGATGTTTAGTGTATTCAATGTGCAGTGAATCCACAAAATGGATGGTGTATTTATACGTTAATGACTCACATTGGAGTACGCCCACTTTCAACACCTGTACCTCGTCGCCATGCATAAAAGGTTACACACTTTGCATAGCCCACCACTCGATGATCTTTATCTGAACTTGCCCTTGTCCAGATTCTGCATTGTGCCATCTGCTTCCATGGATCAACCCCGATTCTACGGACGCAAAAAGCCACTTGTCTCTGCCATGCCTGTCACGCAGAAAAAGCAAAAGGCGGCAGCGGCGGCAGCCGTTTCCAAGCCAAGGCCAAAGCGACAGGCTAAGGCTAATAAAGAAAACCTTCTGCTGACCCCAAAGTCTAAGGGTTTTAAAACACGTAAGCCTTATTATGTCAAGAACAAATTCGGTGATGTACACACAACGCAAAACAAATGGCAGCCAACCCATCGAACCCGCAGGCCACTTCCTCGTTTATGCTTCGACGACTCTGCCGCCGCTCTCACGGAAATTTACAGCCCATCTTCTCCACTACTCGTCCATGACGCTGCCGCCGCTCTCCCGGAAACCCACAGGCCATATTCGCCACTGCTCTTCGACGCCACTGCTGCTGGTGCCCCTGAAATCCACAGGTTACTTTCTCCATTACGCTTAGACGACTCTGCTGCTTCTCGCCCGGAAATCCGGAGGTCACTTTCTCCATCCCTCTTCGACGACGCTGCCGCTTCACCTCTCCCGGAAATCCACAGGTCACCTCATCCATCCTTCTTCGACGACACTGCCGCTTCTCTCCATGGAACCTCCATCTCATCCTCCGTAGCACCCATCCACCCAGATGTCCACAGCACCCCATGCACAAGAACCAGCTCGTTAGACCGCATGCTGAATGGGTTAAGTGTGGATATCCCCGAGAACTCTACAATGCTGGTAAAGATAGATCTGCTTCTGGAGACCATGCTAAATATGGATCAACGGATGCAGAAGATGGATGAACGGATGGAGAAGATAGAGACTGACATAGCAGGGATACATAATTTGCTCGGTGTTCATGCCCCTGTATCCACGACGCCAGAGCAGGAGGGTGGCATGGATGTGATGAATGGGACCTTCAACCGCCTTCCAACACCAAGCGCACCCCCTCCACCAGAAGAATTTGTGTACATGTATGCCGTTGAGGAGGAGGATAACATGACAACCCCGTCAAGACCACACCAGGAGACAACACGGCGACCAAGACAGGAGGAAAGATTCCTCCCAGACAACCAATCCTCGCCCGCTGCCACAAGTACACCCGCTCACAGAAGAATACCCTCTTCCAGGACCCAACCTACATACGCTTGCATCGATACGGTGCCCGACATGATCCTGCGCAAGCTGCCACCGGCACTCAGGAAGAAGTATAGGGTGATGAGTGCTGGTTTAACCCAGAAGTATGGCATGTTAATTTTTAAGCACCACGTGTCCTACTTGGTGTACTGCGGGTGGGTCTACAAAGTGAACTACGAAGGAAATCGCGAAAAAAGGGCGCTTCCTGAAAATTTAAGAAGGACTATTGTGGAGGAATTGCGGCACTATTTTTCAATAACAGATCCTTTAATGAAAATCGTTCGAAACTCCATTAATGGCATTTTGCACCATACAAGGCATCGGCCCTGGAAGGACAATCTGGTGGGTATCGAATTTGCGTGACTGTTCAACTGTTGTTTATTTTTTGTAAATGTTTCTGTAAATGTTTTGACTTGCTTTACTTTAATAAAGGAGATGTTGCGTGTTTTAATAAAGAAATGTTTTTACTTACTGTACACAGGACCAGCACAGTTCCAGTCCCTGAGGGCCGCAAACAGGCCCGGTTTTCAAGGCTCTCCTGAAAACCGGGCCTGTTTGCGGCCCTCGAGGACTGGAGTTGTGCAGGCCTGACTGACTGTTCTGTACACCATCATACTGTAAATGTTTTGACTTGCTGTACTTAAAGGAGTGTTGCGTGTTTTAAATTTCCTAAATAAAGAATTTTTTTTAATAACACCATACTGTTGTGCTGTACATGTTTTAACTTGCTGTACTTTAATAAAGGAGAAATCGTACTACATCTTAATATATAAAATCGAATGGTTAGTGAGGTTAGTGCTATCTGCGGTGAATCTGATTGGTCCTCAGCCTCTGGCCAATCAGATTGCTGTGTGTGACGTCACCCAACTGCCACTCTCTTCCCCCTCGGCTCGACACACACACACACACACACACACACACACACACACACACACACACACACACACACACACACACACACACACACACACACACACACACACACACACACACCTCTCTCTCTCCCCCCCTTCCAAGTCCCCTCCCGGCGCTCATCTCTCCTCTTCCTCCGGTCACATCTCCCTCCGCTCACCTCTCCCGGCACTCCGCTCAGCAGCGGACCCCCTTCCTCCCTCGCGCGGCCGGCGGTCATCTCTCCCGAGTCCCCTCCCAGCGCTCATCTCTCCCCCTTCCTCCGGTCACGTCTCCCTCCCTCCGCTCACCTCTCCCGGCGCTCCGCTCAGCAACGGACCCCCTTCCTCCCGCGCACAGCCACGGGGAACAGGCAGCGGACCCCCTTCCTCCCTCGGCCACCGCGGGGAACAGGCAGCGGACCCCCTTCCTCGCGCGCCGCGGGGAACAGGCAGCGGACCCCCTTCCTCGCGCGCCGCGGGGAACAGGCAGTGGACCCCCTTCCTCCCTCGGCCGCCGCGGGGAACAGGCAGCGGACCCCCTTCCTCCCTCGGCCGCCGCGGGGAACAGGCAGCGGACCCCCTTCCTCCCTCGCGGCGCCTAAGATGGCGGCGCGCCCGGAAGGACCCCCTTCCCTCGCGGCGCCGTGTGAGAAGATGGCGGCGGCCGGAAGTAGAGGTAGGTGTCGCTGTAGGTGACGTGTGTGTGTGTGTGTGACACTGTGTGTGACACTGTGTGTGTGTGTGTGTGTGTGTGACACTGTGTGTGACACTGTGTGTGTGTGTGTGTGTGTGTGTGTGTGTGTGTGTGTGTGTGTGTGTGTGTGTGTGTGTGTGTGTGTGTGTGTGTGTGTGTGTGTGTGTGTGTGTGTGTGACACTGTGTGTGTGTGTGTGTGTGTGTGTGTGACACTGTGTGTGTGACACTGTGTGTGTGACACTGTGTTTGTGTGTCGCCCCCCTGCCTTTCACGCCCCCCCCTGCCTTTCACGCCCCCCCCCTGCCTTTCACGCCCCCCCCCCTGCCTTTCACGCCCCCCCCCTGCCTTTCACGCCCCCCCCTGCCTTTCACGCCCCCCCCTGCCTTTCACGCCCCCCCCTGCCTTTCACGCCCCCCCCCCTGCCTTTCACGCCCCCCCCTGCCTTTCACGCCCCCCCCTGCCTTTCACGCCCCCTGCCTTTCACGCCCCCCCCCTGCCTTTCACGCTCCCCCCCTGCCTTTCACGCTCCCCCCCTGCCTTTCACCCCCCCCGCCTTTCACCCGCCTTTCACGCCCCCCCCGCCTTTCACGCCCCCCCCGCCTTTTACGCCCCCCCCGCCTTTCACGCCCCCCCCGCCTTTCACGCCCCCCCCGCCTTTCACGCCCCCCCCCGCCTTTCACGCCCCCCCTGCCTTTCACGCCCCCTCCCTGCCTTTCACGCCCCCTCCCTGCCTTTCACGCCCCCTCCCTGCCTTTCACGCCCCCCCCTCACGGCCTCCGGGCAACGCCGGGTATATCAGCTAGTGTAGAATAAATGCATACTTTTTATTTTTTCTAGTTTATTAGACAGTATACAGTATATAAAAAAGTATTGTATACGGTCTGAAAACATCAGCATACTGTTTCAGGTATTCTATCCTACTCAATAACAACGGCCACTAAACTGTAGACTCCGGTACTTGTTTTTTTAACTCAGATTCAGCAATGTGCAGGCATTGTAACACAAAGCGATATTATGCATCGAAATCCCTCCATTTGCCGTTTTCCGCATGAGATGACAAAGTTTTCTTTTCTGAGGAACAAAAATAAAGTAAAAGTTTTACTGTAATGGTCAGTTAGTCAGTCATACCCCTGAAGAAGTTCCCACAGTCAGTCCTACCAATAATTTTCTCGGGGGGTGTCTCCTGTTCACATGCACATGCGCCTACCGTCGATGTGATGACACGCATACAGTATGCGTTTCAAGAAGGTTCCAATGCGCATGCGCCTAGCTTTTCACCAATTGTGCAGTATCTACTGTAGAAGCCGCTCAGCCAATGATATTATGATAGAGAATCGCTTGACTTTTGAATCGCACTGATATTGATATTTTCAAAATAAAAAAACAGAATAAAATACGGCAACATTACTCACCATAGACTTTCCCAATCAGCTGGCGCCGAGCCACTGCCAGTCCCGTATTCTTGATCATACACGTCGTTGACAGGTGACAGCGGGACTACTACACCTGTAGTCAGCTGATGAGGCTGGAAATCGCTTAGGTACATGCAAGCTTGCTCGAAACTGTACGCGAAATCCGGCTCAGGCTGCAGGTATCCGGGCGGGGACAGACAGCAAGGGTTGCAGGTCACCAGGTTTTCACTGACGGTCAGACCGTTATTGGAAGCTGTCACTGTCGCTGTCGTATTGCTTGCCAGCGACTGATGTTTCTTACAGTAGCGACATCTTTTATTGCACTAAATGCCGGCGGCATGCCGGGATCTACCCCGGCTGCCGCCAGTAAAAACCGCGCACCGCCGCGTTTCCCCCACGCACCCCCCCTCCACTTCGCGCGCAATTTACCCCCCTTCCCGACCACGAACCCGGCTCCTGCTCTGCCCCTCTGCTTCCCCGCACCCCCGCTTACCTTAATTTGATCTCCAGGGGTGTCGGGGAAGCCTGGGGAAGCCGGGGAAGATGGGGAAGCCGGGCGCGCATGTTACTGTGACGTCACAGTGCGCCGCCACGCGCCGCGGCTACCCGCTTCCCAGACGCATGCAGCCGGCGGCTTTTACTCGAATAAAAGCTGCCGCTGCTGTAGTTGGTTTTAACACGGCCTTTTGCCTTTTGCCATCTGCAAGATCATAGATACGTGAAAGACCCGGTGATACACACCAATACCATCCAATAAAATCGGGATCAATACGAAAAAAACATGGATCGCTACATAACTTTTTCCTTATTGCCCGCTTCCACACATGAGCATCTGGCGAAAATTTGTAAAAGTCATAGTTTTCGATAAAATACTGATAAATTTGAACAACTGTTGCCATCTTATCATCTGTTGCATTAATCGCAGCCCATATTAAATAAGCGTACATTACAATTCATGAATATCTGCCACCTGGCGGATAGGCGGAAAATTGCAACCAATTAAATCCGAACCATTATCAATAAACACATCAACCGTGGTTGCGAATGCAACATGAATGCGGTATGAATGCGATATGAATGCGGTCAGAATGCGGCATGAACGTGGTGAAGTGCTGTGAAGTGCGTGGCCTTCGGAAAAAAATCCCGGAAAAATTCGAAGATGTTGGAGAATAAAAGGGGCCGCGGCTGTATGCTAAATTGGTGTGGGACAGAGGGATAGAGGCCTGCAGCTGAGGGAGAGCCAGTGCCCAGCCACCAGGTCCGAGACACCTGTCTCGGCTGTACACCCCTGTCGGCGGCCCTGGTCCTAAATATTGTCTATTGTTTTACAACTATTCATAGTTACATAGTTACATAGTTACATAGTTACATAGTAGATGAGGTTGAAAAAAGACATGCGTCCATGAAGTTCAACCTATGCTAAATTTAGATAACAGATACTTTATCCTATATCTATACTTACTTATTGATCCAGAGGAAGGCAAACAAAAAACACCAGTGTCATATCATCCAATCATATCTCATAAGGGGAAAAATAAATTCCTTCCTGACTCCAAGAATTGGCAATCGGATTAATCCTTGGAGCAACATCCTTCCCATGTATACTTATTTGGTATATCCCTGTATACCTTTCCCATCTAAAAAGAAGTCCAACCTTTTTTTGAACAAATTTATTGTATCTGCCATCACAGTCTCCATGGGTAATGAATTCCACATTTTAACTGCCTTTACTGTAAAGAACCCTTTCCTTTGTTGCTGGTGAAATCTCCTTTCCTCCAACCTTAAGGGATGGCCCTGAGTCCTTTGTACTGCCCGTCAGATGAATAGTTCTTTTGAAAGCTCCTTGTATTGTCCCCGAATATATTTGTATATAGTTATCATATCCCCTCTTAGACGCCTCTTTTCTAATGTAAATAAATCTAATTTATCTTGTCTCTCCTCATAAGTTAGATTGTCCATCCCCTTTATTAATTTAGTGGCTCTTCTCGCAACTCTCTCTAGTTCCATAATGTCTTTTCTTAGGATTGGTGCCCAAAATTTTACTCCATATTCAAGGTGAGGTCTTACTAATGCTTTGTAAAAGGGCATCATAATGTTTACTTCCCTTCCATCCATTGCCCGTTTGATGCAAGATAAGATCTTGTTTGCCTTTGCAGCTACTGCATGACTTTAGGCACTATTGCTAAGCCTGCTGTCTACAAGCACTCCTAAATCCTTCTCATCAAGGATTCCCCCAATATATCTCCATTTAATTTGTAAGTCGCCTTTTTATTCTTGCATCCCAAATGCATAACCTTACATTTATCTGTATTAAACCTCATCTGCCATTTACCTGCCCACGTTTCCAGTCTCTCCAAGTCCTTCTGAAGAGAAATTACATCCTGCTCTGATTCTACTACCTTACACAATTTAGTATCATCAGCAAATATGGAGACTTTGCTCTCGATCCCAACTTCAAAGGTCATTAATAAACAAGTTAAAAAGCAGGGGTCCCTGTACCGATCCCTGGGTTGATGTCATCTTAAAGTCTGGCTTCCCTCCGTGGAGGGTGGGGGGGGCTCGTAGCTGCCACAGGGTGGGTGGTTAGGCCTCACGATGGGTAGTGGGAGGGGTTAACCCTTTCATTACCTAGCAGTTAAAATCGCAGTTTTTCCATGCATCGTGCTGTCTCATCCTTCCTTTTACTGGCATGACTATCTTTGTCTTGCTCATCATCACTTAGCTCCAACACCTCAATCTTGGTGGAGTTCTGATCAACACTGACTGTACCCCATGGCATCTATCTTTTGCAGTCGACAGACTTGTACTCTTAGGCCTCTCTTTCTAGATGAATTAATTTATTAATACGAAAGCACTGCTAGTTAACTAGTGATGCTTTTCTCAGCATGTGATAGCATAGACATTTTTCTTTCAATCTCGTCAATGACTGCATCTTTATAGCAGCGACTTTCATAGTAAGGGACTTGTTTCAGAGCATGTGGGCATGGTGGCATAACTGGATTTGTATTGCACTTCTCAGTCATACCTTGGTTATTCTTTTCTGCCTTTCTTGGAAAGCAGATTATAGCACTGAGACAGCATTGCAGATACATTTATAGGAACGCATAGCTTGCTTGGTTATGACGTAGGATCTATATTCAGACTGAATCACACCAGCAGCGTCCTTCATATTCATGTAGAGTCTTTGCTGCTGATAATTCCTAAGCAAAACCACACATTGCTTCAAATGTCCATACTTCTTCCATTGTCATGGCATCCACTAGCCTGCCTAAATAACACTAGCTGCTTTAATCTGACAAGAAAGCTGATGGGCTTCTATCCCTCTGTATGATGGCAGTTGTGGAGCATTTACACAAACACCTTTCTCTCTCAATTCTTCATTAGATAAAATCTCTGTAGTATTTCTTGAGTATCAGAATGCTTCTCTTCTTTCTTTCAGAAGCCGCTCTGATCTAGGAAAGTTCTGACTATAGAAAGTATTTTTTTTAATGCTCATTGATTGTAAATGTATTTATGTATGACCCTTTAGGTCTATACATAAATACAGTGATAAGCAATGGATTTGTTTTGGCAAATGATTGCTTTTATGTATTTTAAATGTATTTTGCTACTTTGTTTTGTATTTTGTATGCTATTTATTTTGTGTTTTGATTTTGTCTGATGTCATTTTTTGTGGTGTTTTCTATTGATTATTTCAAGGTTTTTTGGGGGGTGTTTGCTTTTTAATAGTGGATTATTTTTGGTATTTTGATTTTGAATGATGGTGTTTATTTGGAGCTTTCTTTTATTTATTGATGGTTTTGTTTTGGTGTTTAATTGTTAATTGTGGTGTTTATTTGGTATTTGATTAATTGATTGCTGGTAATTTTGTTGTGTTTACTTATTCATTGTTGTTTATTTGGTGACTATTTTTATTAAATTGTATATTGTTGGTGGTTGTTTATTTTTTAGGTTGACCCTTGACTGTCATAGTGTTAAATCATGCCCATATTATATGGGCATTATGTACCCACTGTGCCAATCAATTGGTTTATTGGCATTTGTAATGTCTTTAGTTTTTTATGTAATGTGTTTTATTTTGGGCCTGTTTTTTTTTGTTTGTTTCACTATTTATTGCTATAGTGGTAAATCATGTCCATATTATATGAGCATGATGTACTCACTGTACCAATGAATGGGTGGAGGTTGGTGGTAGTTGCCTGGTGAGGGTCGTTAGGCCTCCTGGATGAGTAGTGGGAGATGGTGGTTTAACCCCTTAATTACTATAGCGGTTACTAACTGCTAAGGTGATTAAGCGGTTAGGGACCATAAGATTGTATTTTTTATTGCATTGTTTATTGCAAAGGAGGACATGGATGGTGAGAAGGATGAGGACTGCCTTCATCGTTGCAGGCTTGTAGGGGTGAGTGCAAGTTTTATTTACTTTATTTCTGCTTGTTAATGTTTAATTTTATATGGGCAAATGCACTATTATCCATATCTGGATGATAGTAATTTGCCCATTACTGTACTGTATCTGTTATGGGGGAGCGGGGGTGGGGATGGGGATGTATTTATTTCAAAGTATTGGTCAATTTTGTTTTTTTTGGGCACAGGATTGGTACCGCAGGCCAGCGGGGACCTCCAGACACCTGCAGGGATGACCTGAGGACCCCTAAACACCCACAGGTACACCCAAGAACCCCAAGACACTCGCATGGACCACCCAAGGCCCCCCAGACACCCACGGGGACCACCTGGGGACCCCTGTTGGGCCCCTGGACACCAACGGGGACCACCTGAAGGCCCAAGACACCTGTGGGGACCACCCTAGGGCCCTTGTCGGCATATAGTAACACTCCTGTGCTTTAAAAATATTCCTTTTATGTATGTTAAGGGAGTATAATGGTTGTTGGGGCACAGGGGGTGGGTAGTACATATTGCAATGTTTATTGGGGGCAATTGCCCCCAATAAACCTGCTATTGTGCCTTAACCCCTTCATTGCCTTAGCGGATAGCCGCTAAGGTAAAGAAGCTGCTTTAATGTAAAAAAAAAATTATAGTGTGCAGGAGCAAGTGGTCTCCTGAGCTGAACTGCTTTGATTTCTGGCTCAGGGACCCCCTTCTTCCCCAGTTACAGGCCCCAGTATGGGGCATTGGATCACAGTATTGCTGCCATTTTTAAATCGTCCACGTCACCTGACTGGGTGATTTAAATAATGAAGGCGATACCGACACCCCATATCTGGCCCTGTAACTCGGGAAGCAGGAGTTCCTCAAGGATGAAATCAATGTGGTTCATCTCAGGATACCCCCTGCTCCCGCACGCTATTAATAAAAATTATATAAAAGCAGCTTCATTACTATAGTGGATAGCCGCTACGGTAATGAATTATTGTTTATTTTTATTGGTGTACATGAGCAGAGGGTCTTCTGAGCTGAACTGCATTGGTTTCAGCCTCGAGGACCCCCTACTTCATGAGATACAGGCCCCGTTATGGGGTGCCGGTATCCCCCTGCATGATTTAAATTCCACGGTCACGTGACGATGGAGATTTAAAAGCACATGGGATACCAGCACCCCATAACGGGGCCTGTATCTCATGAAGTTCAGTTCAATGCGGTTCAGCTCAGGAGACCCCCTGCTCATGTGCACTATTATTAAAATCTATATTTTTACTGTACTATCGCCTGTAAGAGCCGTACATGGAGACGCAGCGTCTCCATGCAGTTCTTACAGGCTGCATTATTTTTTTAGCAGCTATCGCGCTATAGAATTTATAGCACGACAGCACTGATACTAAAAACAGCTCGCGCGATAGTGCATTTTTTTCTCGGACAAAAAAATGGCCTTCACTTCTTAGTGAATCTCGCTTTTGGCTTCATTTCATTATAGCACAATCAAAAAAATGCATAGTCGCAAGCAAATGCACTGATTATATCGCTGCTTTGTGAATCGCCCCCTAAATGTCTGGAATCAAAATATAAAGTTCTTAACCGAGATGCTGGGAATCTGTCCCAGAAGTCTCCAGATAATCCCTCTGGGAATTGTGCACCTTGTAGAAAGGGCAACTCTGCTTCTTCATCAGGCTGTTGAACTCATGTTACTTATGGACAAATCAGTCCTGTTTCCTTAGCAGACTGTGGAGATTTTGCTACTGGATGTGTGTCCAGCAGACATAGGAAACCGTTCCAACTGATGTCCTTACAGGTTGGGTAAACTCTCCAATCTGGCAGCTTGCTTACTGTTTTTTAAACCCCATTGCAATCAGAAGTTAACTGGAACACCCTTGATGATAGCCTAGCTCTTTGTTGTTCAACCAGTGTTACCCGGGTATCCCTAAAGAGTTCCATGTAAGATTCAGGTCATTTTAAAATTATACCAAATACAAAATAATTTATAATGCATCTGATCTCAGATGTGCTATTAGAGAGGGCTGGGTTCCTCAGACTTTCAGATAGGGTTCCTTAACCAAAAAAATTTGGATACCCCTGGCTTAGATAGACAAGTTTAACCTCCTGCACACTGGAGAGTATGCATACTGCACGCTCTCTAACATCCAGAGTCTATGACTCTATTACGATAAAGAAGTTGTATAATATTCCAAGTCATACTGGACTATGTTGTGTTGTCTGTGGGAACATTTTGTAATGTTCTACATCTATGAGAATTAGCATTGCCTCTATCTCCATGAGAGTAGAGTGCAAAGCTCTGCCACCAAGCACGGCTGTAGTAACTCCCCTCCCACCATGAGAGGACATCACCATATTCTGCTGCTCACCATTGGGCTAGAACACCGCCTCCTGATCCATGAGAAGACACCACAACACCCTGCAACTTAACATGGGAAATAGCGATGCCTCTCCCAATTCACCAATTATGGTAGAAGTAGGGGAGAAACTCCTTTCTCTCCCACCAAACAGATCTTCATACATCCTTCAAGGAAGATCCTTCCACTGCTGTGACAAAAATTGTAACAAGGATTGCCAAACACCCAAAATTTGTTTTTCCTTTTTTTTATACTTGTTTTTATTATTTTAAACATTGAAACATTAAGTCAGAATTGCATAATATACAAAGTACCGTATCATGCTTTAAAGCAGCACGCCTGGGGACACTTTTTTTCAAATAGGTTCGAAGTAGGGGGTCTGCAGCTGAACCGCGTTAATTTCAACTCAGCGGACCTATTCCCTAGATACTTACCTCAAAGGGCGGTGCCATAAACGGCACTGGCTGGGCTAATTCTGACTAAATAGTGGCGGCTTAAATGTCCCCTGTCCTGTGGGTCAATAGGAAACTGTGACAAGATCATCCCCTGCGGCTTCCTATTGGCCCAGGAGCCGCGGGACATTTAAATTGAACAGAGATACCAGCACCCTCTTTACATGAAACCGATGTACAAAATTAAATAAAATAAAAGTTTCACAATTGCATAAAAGCTTTCCAGAAAAAACTTTCTATCTTGCTACTTCCTAATTAACTTCTAATCCATTTTTTAAGAGCAGGCAGAATGATATTTCCACCTGCTCAGATCCAGGAACACTAAAATATTTAACTTCCTTAAATCTAATTTTGTCTTTGTTCTTCGCCCCTCTCCCGCAGCTTCTCCTCACATCTGATTTATAATTTATTTCCCCTTAAACATAATCCATGTGGACCTGGCTGCAGGTTGTTTTTCTAACAGGCAGGCCTGATGGCTCCAGAGCTTCCTTTGACTTTATAAATAAATCTATCGCTACATAACAATGCCACATTTGTTGTATGAAAATATTATTTTTGTAATCATTTTGCTTGTCAGATTAGAGTATATACCTCTGCTCTCCCACACTATGCAATATTGCATAAAATATAAGAGCGGTATACAGAAAGTATATGAACATCACACAACATAGGAATTGCTAATGATCCCTGAATGTAAATGTGAAGCTGTCATACTTATAGTGCATGTTTATACTTTTCTTGCTAAACATTTGAAGGCATTTTATAGTGGTAAGTTTGGCTTTGAAAAGTGTGGCTGCTCAATATAGTTTTTAATTTGAAAAATGTATAATTCCCCTATAAAACATATCGGGGTCTCTTGCACATCTGCACCATGAACTTCACTTACTCTGCAAATAAATAGTTTATGAAATATGGTTTTTAAATTGGGTGCATATTGTGTAACCTTATTTCTACATACAATTGCTGTTAGCACATTGTGGAATGTCTATATAACTTTGTTTTCAGTTTTAATGAATAGAAACCATGGTTTAAACTGTATTATTAATTTATAATACATTTTGTGTTATTTTATAGGGTTTGCCAGAACTCTACATTCTCTGGTGTTTTATATATCTATTTCAATAGCTAAAAATAAAATCTGATATGTATATATACAGACACACTCACACACACACACACACACACACACATATATATATATATATATATATATATATATATATATATATATATATATATATATATATACAGTATATATATATATATATATATATATATATATAAAATAAAAAATGAATAGACAATACCGTTCTGTGGCTAGCAAAATGCTTTTATTTGTGTGAGCTTTCGAGATACACTGATCTCTTCTTCCGACGGTGTTATATATATATATGGGCCATACCGTGATGTGGCTGTAGGCTTAAAATACTTTGGCCGAAGTATTTAACTAAATAACCCTTGCTTATGAGAAGATATACACACAGGTGAGCCTTTTCAGAAGTAGTTTTGGCCGAACAGAAGTCCACTGGTAAACTTTTTGCAATCAAGTGTATCCCTAAAAAGGCTCTGAAGGGAAAGGAAAGCAGCATAGACAATGAGATCGCTGTGCTGAGGAATTTCCGGAAGTGCCTGAACGGAGGACAGTGAGAGGAACCCAGCTGGCGTGGAGCTCCGTTTGAAGCAGCCCCTTCTGTGTGAGCTGCAGATGTGCTGGACTTTCCGTGTGAGCAGGGACTTTGGTGGACTCCTTACTTACCAATTTGGAATCGGTGGTCACGAAGCAGTTTCCAATACCTGTGACGACATCTACTGCTGCGACACACTTTATTCGAGCAAATACCCAGTATGTACCTGGCAGATACCTGGAATGCGCCGCTCCTCACCTCTGACAAGCCCCGTTGCATTTGCCTTCCCAGCCTGGGTTCATGCCTGGCTGATGGGCGGCTGATCTGTTAAATGATAATGATTAGGATTTAATAGGCTGCAATGCTTCGCGTGTCTACCAGATGGCATAAATTCATGAATTGTAATGCAGTATATATATATATACTGTGCAGTATTGCAGCCAGCGGGAATAAAATGCTTCAATCCCTGCCTGGAAAATAACTCAATGCACTCGGGCAGAAAACAGTCACAAAACTCAATACACCCGGGTATACCCGAATTCGTGGGACTAGCCGAGCTCGAATAAAGTGTGTCGCCAGTGTATTCCGGCTTCCACGTGGTGTTTGGGTAACATTAATCCCAGAAATGCTTGTTTAACATTATTCTGATGTACGCACAATACTTACCCTTTAATTGATTGTGTCAATATAATTTTTAATGCACTATGAGCGTTGTGCGCTGTGTTTCTTGTGTTTTTATCTGGTAACAGTGGGCCCTGGGTCTCCCGCATTATGTTATAGGGGAAGAACAGAACAGGACTCTGGGGTCTTGCCCGAATAGTACTCACAGGTGCAGCGCCTCCATCTCATGCAGCCCCTAGGAGTATGGGGTGAAGCCCCTGCAGAAGAATCTCTTTCCCCCTCCTCCTAATAGACTTCACTCTTAGGCAGGAGATATAGGTAAAACACAGGATTCTTTATTTGATCTTCCAGAATTCAGCAGCCACAGATTATAACAGCAGTTGTTAGGGAATCCACACTCAGGATGTCCCTGGATCCACTCCCAGCCAAAGGGCACCAAGAGTGGTTCTTGCTCTTCCGTTATCCCCTTCTGGAATAAGAGGTATGGTTCCCCACCTCTCCCCGGAGCGCCTCAAGCCGGCCAGAGCCCTGATAGCTTAGTACGGGTGAACCTTTCTCTCTCAAAGGTAGAGACCAACTGGCTAAATCAGGAAGTGCAACTCACTAAATCAGTTCCAATGAGAACCAGCCCTCTGTCACTGATTGGACAGCAGGCCTGATTGCCCACCTTCTCTGACTCACTGAGCTGCATGTGAGGAGGGCAGACCTATAGCCCAAAACTACCCAAAACTACCCAGGGCTACATCTCTGGTGAGGTCAAACCTGTCAAGGAAGCCCACAGCTGGGAGAAACTCCCCAGAACATCGGCATCGCTGATAGAGGGATAGAGGCGGTGAGGATAACACCTACCCACCATGTCACTAATGTTGCAAGATGCTTGTTTAAATTGTACACTTAGCTCTCACAGCCTCTCTCATGTCCTTGTATCAGATGACGTATATATTTGTACAGCCTTATCCTGATTGGATGATGCACGAGTGGGGGATTTGGCACGAAAATCTGAGCGCTTTAAAAAGTGCTCATCGGCTGCACACAATTATGCTCCCGGAAGAAGCCTTACAGCGAAACGGCCGTTGGAGCATCCATACCACCCGCATCCTTGTGGCCCGCTGTCGTTCCGTGCTGACTGCTGCCCCAGCTGCACTCTGATTGCTGGTGCTGCACTGTCCTGCCTCCATCATTGCTGTCTGCTTTACCCTTTGATCGGGGTGCCGGGGGTCTGTATTGTCTCACGTCTACATTCATTCTAGACCTCCCCCTTCCCCTACATGCTACGTGCAGTTATAATCAAGTATCAGGACATTACTATGCATCACGAACTTCATGGCTACTACATCACATGTTTGCCTTTGCTTACATTTTCTACATTTATCTTTGGCATCCTGGGAGTTATTTTTTCATATTATTCTCCCTTGCATATTCTGCTGCTTTTATGTTAGTATTTTTTCACATTGGTTAATTCTGTTCATTCATTTCCTGGACTTTATATGAGATTACCCTGACTTATTTTTTCTGCTAGCAGTCTCCATTAGGATGTACTGTATAGCATTTACTGTAGGTAGTTGGTTCACAGTATTATTTAATCCTGTTTTGTCCTCTGCTTATATCTGGGTTATGTGTTGATTTTGGTTATCTCCTTTCTGTTTTAGTTTAATTATTTTGATGATCGGCCGACCTTCATTGCACTTCTAGGGGAATTGTTTTTCCCCTGGAGTTGTATTGTAACATTCTCAGACTTTCCATGCATTATACTTTGGGTTAACTTATGTGTATATTTATTATTTTTTTCTGATCAGCAGTCCCTTTTCGGTACGTGGTTAGGTATGTTTTAATGTTTTAATTATTATGTGTTGCTAATAAAATCCATTTTCTTATTTTCACATAATTTTTGATTGCTTTCATTAGACCCCCTTTTTCTTTTTTGTGTTCATATTATATACTGTATAGGACATTTGAATGTGCTCACAAGTGATATTCTTTATTGGATATATAAATATATATATATATATATATACAGGCAATACGATACCGTGTTGACGATACAATACCGTGTTGACGACTATCAAAGGCAGCACTCCAAAGTTTGGTCAAAAAAATATATTGTAATTAAACAGACATCATTTGGAATGATGTCTGTTTAATTACAATATATTTTTTGACCAACCTTTGGAGTGCTGCCTTTGATATTCGTCAACACAGTATCGTATTGCTTATTTTACTATACAGGATCTGCACCCACCCTGTTGATTCACCTGGCGGAGTGCTCACTGTTCCTTGCTATATACTACATTTCCCAGAATCCTTTGCTGCAGTGGAAGTGCTTTGTGCTGGGTGATAATGGTGAAGGGCGGGGTTGCAGACCTGCCTTAGACATGCAGATGAGCATACAGTTATATTTACATATTTATATATATATATATATAATACTGAGTTAAGTTATGGTGAGTAAAAAAAGTGACAAAAACCCTCCACAGGAAAGCAAATATGCAAATATAACTGTATGCTCATCTGCATGTCTTAGGCAGGTCTGCAACCCCGCCTTTCCCCATTATCACCCAGCATACAGCACTTCCACTGCAGCAAGGGATTCTGGGAAATGACATGCAAATGAGCACACAGTGTCACTTTTTGCCTCAATAACCATTTTTAACATGGTTCCCTATAGGCTTAAGCTTGCTGCATGGTCACAGCTTTGAGCACAGCCAGGGTTAAGGTGCATACCTAGAAAACCACCCACAGACAGCTGTTTCGACCTTGATGGGTCTAATCAGTGTGGGGTTGATTTTACTGGGAATGCAAGAGAGGCTATGGGATAGGCTAAACCATAATACTGAGTTAAGTTATGGTGAGTAAAAAAAGTGACAAAAACCCTCCACAGGAAAGCAAATATGCAAATATAACTGTATGCTCATCTGCATGTCTTAGGCAGGTCTGCAACCCCGCCTTTCCCCATTATCACCCAGCATACAGCACTTCCACTGCAGCAAGGGATTCTGGGAAATGACATGCAAATGAGCACACAGTGTCACTTTTTGCCTCAATAACCATTTTTAACATGGTTCCCTATAGGCTTAAGCTTGCTGCATGGTCACAGCTTTGAGCACAGCCAGGGTTAAGGTGCATACCCAGAAAACCACCCACAGACAGCTGTTTCGACCTTGATGGGTCTCATCAGTGTGGGGTTGATTTTACTGGGAATGCAAGAGAGGCTATGGGATAGGCTAAACCATAATACTGAGTTAAGTTATGGTGAGTAAAAAAGTGACAAAAACTCTCCACAGGAAAGCAAATATGCAAATATAACTGTATGCTCATCTGCATGTCTTAGGCAGGTCTGCAACCCCGCCTTTCCCCATTATCACCAAGCATACAGCACTTCCACTGCAGCAAGGGATTCTGGGAAATGACATGCAAATGAGCACACAGTGTCACTTTTTGCCTCAATAACCATTTTTAACATGGTTCCCTATAGGCTTAAGCTTGCTGCATGGTCACAGCTTTGAGCACAGCCAGGGTTAAGGTGCATACCCAGAAAACCACCCACAGACAGCTGTTTTGACCTTGATGGGTCTCATCAGTGTGGGGTTGATATATATATATATATATATCTTAGACAGGTCTGCACCCTGCCTTTCAAACATTATCACCTAGCACACAATACCATATAAGCAAATGCTATGCTGTTCACATAGCTTTTAAGCACAACATGGAATTAGATGCAAAGCCAGACAAACCACTCACATACATGTTTGACTGGCTTTGCATCTAATCCCATGCTCTGCTTAAAAGCTGTGCGAACAGCATAGCATTTGCTTATATGGGTTCTATGTAAATGATCTTTCAGGCAAAAGGTGACACATTGTGTGCTCATTTGCATGTCATTTCCCAGAATCCCTTGCTGCAGTGGAAGCACTGTCTGCTAGGTAATAATGGTTGAAAGACAGGGCTGAAGACCCTGTGTAAGTGTAAAAAAAACCAAGATGAGAGGGATTAACAGTATTCCTAAATGCCGTATTGTGGTAGCCAACTACTGTACACATGTTTTTCTTTGAGATGCATTTTTGTAAGTTCTGTATCAACTCTGTCTACACGTAAGCACTGGAAACATCTCTTTTACCACCTTCTTCTGAAGTGAAGAAAAGACAATGAAGACTTCCACAGCTTATGTGCAAACCATTTTCAAGAATATTTATGTTCATCTATTCAAGAAATGAGATGTACATGTTACTTTATCAATACTAGTTTCATCAAAGAAGTACAAAAATGGATATAATGTAAATTTTTGGGGTGAGCCTTATTTCTTTTATATTCTCTCTCTTCAGACTAATACTTCTCACAGAATTCTCTCATACAAACTTAGTGTTCTCTGTTCTTAACTCCTTCCTTCATATATTTACTTTTATCTGGGCTGCCTGTAGGGAAAGCTCTCAGTAGGCAGCACAGAGATAATCAGATCATTAAACATGTCAGTTCCAGTTAATTAGTGTAGTTGATTAGATAACGCTGCAGCAACTCTAATTACAACTTAATTAACTATTATCTTCTATTCCTGTCACTTCGTCAGAAAACTGCTCCAGCAGATAAGGAAATATAGTTGCTGTATATTATATGTGAAATAAGAAAGAAACATAAACTGCTTAGAATGCATTAAACCTATTCTATTATGGTCTTTAATGGTATTTAATATTTGTTGTAACATTTGAATTCACCTGATTTTTGTCCCACAAATATGGCAATATTATTCAATATAATATTGTTTAAATATTAAGTTGCACAGATTATGAGCTTCAACCAATGGAAGACCAGTGCCGTCTTAACACATGGGCACGCTGGGCAGTTGCCCGGGGGCCCCATGAGCATAGGGGCCTCATGCTAATCTATGCACAGACCAGAATTTAACACTAATTTTCTGATCACCCGCCTCAACATTCAAATCTCCCACTAACTCGGTAGAAGGAGAAAAATTACGACTTGTAGCGGAGAGTTGGCAGGGCCCAGTGCACTGCTTTGCCTGGGGGTCTATAATGCTGTTAAGATGGCCCTGTGGAAGACAGGTAGTGGAGCACTTCACATTTGTCGCACACAAGCAGAAATAGGTACAATAGGTACAGCTTGTTTTAATAGGTACAGAATACACAATGAAGATGGCACTGTAGTGGACTTAGGGATGAAAGTATTGAAAATATTATTGAACATACAACAAAATATCAACATTTCAGTTCCATCTTGGACCTTGTTGCCTTCTTCGTTGTTTATGCATAGATTACCATTGAATTGCTGTTTGCATCGACATGCAGCCCATTGGCAGTATCGATTGACTCTGTGATGGCTCCTCTTACCTTCTATTGCAATATTTATTTATACTTTTTTTAACAAGAAATAATACATTGAGGGTTATCGCTCGTTTTCAAGTATGTCCTGGGCACAGAGTTATAATGAAAATACATCATTACATGTTATATTTACAGACATTTTATGGACAGTTAGAGACAATATATGTTATGGGCACAATTAAGAGTTGCAGACAGGATTAAAATGTGAGACAGCTGAGGTCTTGAAAGAACTTAAACTGGGGGCAGCTTTGAGGGTCTCTGGTAGGTTGTTCCTGTTGTGAGGTGCATGGTAACAGAATGAGGAGTGCTCTGATTCTTTGTTGAACCTTAGGACCGTGAAAAGTATTTTGGAGTCGGATCTCAAGTGATAAGTGCTGCGTTTGGTACTGGTGAGGAGTTTGTTCAGATAGGCTAGTAGCTTGCCCAGAAAGTATTTGAAGGCAAGGAAAGAAAATTTTACTTTGAGCCTAGACACAAGGGATAGCCAATCTAGTTCTTGGAGAATTTGCAGTGCTGTGTGTTGTAGTTACATTGTAGGACAAATTGGCATAGTGAGTTGTAGAAGGTGTCTAGTTTGCTAAGGTGAGTTTGGGTTGCTGTACTACAGTATGTATTTTGTCCCCATAGTCTATAATTGGCATTAGCATCTGCTGTGCAATGCGCTTTCTGACAAGTAGGTTTAGGGAGAATTTTTTTTCTTATAAACTACACCCAGTTTGGCTTAGGTTTTGGAAGTCAGAGTATCAATATGCAACTATTAAATGGGAGTCAAGCCATATATTTAAAACTGGTGACAAGAGCTAGAATTATGTTAGAGTTGGTTCTGAACTAAATCTCAGTCATTGATAGCTTTAGAAATACAGACTTAGTCCCAAATATGATAGTTACAGTTTTGTCAGTGTTTAAAAACAAATTATTTTGAAGAAAATCCAGTTTTCAAGTCTTGAAAAATCAGGCTGAAGTACATATCCACGGTCAGAGGGGCTATGGCTGTGTGTCTACAAGATTGTGTAATCCACATACATGTACATTAAATTTGAAGCTATAGGTAGATCATTACTGAAGACTGAAAAAAGTAGGGACCACGGAACAGAGCCTTACAGGACACCACAGGTGGCATTCCAGGGTTTAGAGCCCAAGATAGATACATATTGGGATCTACCTGATAGGAGTGAAACCAGTTTAAAGGATGTTCCGCTATATCAGAGCACTGAAGCTTGTTTAACAAGATAACACAGTCAACCGTATCAAAAGCCTTTGCAAAATCAAGGAATATTGCCCCAGTAAGTTGAAACCAGTACCATTCCACACAGGAGCTCATAGCAAGATTTTAAGAGGATAGTTACCATGGAGTGGTTTGGGTGAAAGCTGGATTGGATTTGGCAAAGGAAATTTGTCTTGTTATAGTAATCGCTTATTGGAGTAGACACATTTTTCAATAACTTTGGCTAGCATTGGGAGAAGAGAGATTGGTCTGTAGTTGGAGACAATGTTTTTGTCCCCACTTTTGTAGACTGTGAGAACTTGCCGTTTTCCATGTCTGTGGGATATGGTCTTAAAAAAAACCAGTTGATGAGGGAGGCAATAGACTTGGCAATGGCAGGGGCACTGAGTCGTAGGGACTTTGATTGCACTAGGTCAGGCCCATATTGGCTGTTTCGTTTTAATGTTAGGAGAGCCCATGTAATTTTCTCTTCAGATACTGGGCCAAATTGAATATTGAAAGCACTATTGGAAGGGGGTTGAGCTTTAAGGATACTCAACCTCATGATTGTAGTTAGGGTTATACCTTGATAGTAAGGAAGTAACCCATCCCACAAAGTATTAATTTAATGTTTTTTTAAAGTCAGTGTGATTTGTCAGAGTAGTTTCATCCTTTTTGATATTAGATGGTTGATAATGGCTAAAATATATTGTTGATGCCATCCAGAAGTTTGATTGATTTGATGTATTTTGATAAAGATTGGTTGTGTAATATTGGGCTTTTGCTAGTCTTGTTTACCTTGTGCATGTATTCCACAGTCATTTGTAGTTATTAGGATCATTGGTAGTGCCAGTTATTGTGTATTTTTTCTACAAAGCATCCCAAAAATGGTAAAGCGCACTAAGGTTGATTGTAACCCATGTAAGGTGAGCTGAACCAAGTTAATTTCAGGTCTGAGGACCCCCTGCTTCCAGAGTTACAGGCCTCTGCAGGGGATGCCGGTAGCCGTGTCTCGGTCATGTGACGTAGGAGAAATAAACTTGCCATAGATACTGGCACACAATGGCAGGGAGTCCCAGACCTAAAATCAATGCGATTCGGCTCCGGAGACCCCCTGCTTCAATACTATGTTAATAAAATTAGAATAAAAACAGTGCTTTATTACCTTAGCCCCTAACGCTAAGGTAATAAAGGGGTGTGATGGTGAAGGGGTAACCAGGCCATCAATAAAGGTATTATGCCCGGCTGGTTACCTCTGAACCATATTTGTTGGTTTAGAGTGTCAGCTCTTGAACCCATTGGTTGTACATGAAATGTATGTGAATGTGCAAAAATAAAGAATTTATGTGTGTTTTACCTTTCCAGGAGTGCTAACCAGTAGAGATTCACAGGCTATGTTTTTCAAGGGGGGGTTTGCTGTAAAATTGTTGTCACATTGTATCTAGGTAGACAGGGCCCAGAGTTGCTGGCCACCCCAAAAATGTATCCGGGAATCAAGTCAGATTCCCAGGGACATATAGGCACAGACCTCCGGTCAAAAGCCTCCCTTAAAAACAGTTATGTGACTCACCGCCAAGTTCCCTGCTTCAGCACAACTCAGGAAGGTAAACGGGACATAGGGATGTGAGGTGTCCCTGAAACATTCAAGGGGTCCCTAGGTTAATGGGGATACCCAGTAAATGCCCGGGCCACCCAGAGCCAGTATAGGGGTTCTGGGGGGTACTCCAATCAGCTACAAGATTGTGAGGGGACTTTTAAAAGTCCAGTCCTAAGTATTGTATGTAATGTGGGGAATATGGCTGGTAAGAAATAACGTGCAGCTTCTTATTCTATTTCCCATAACCAAAAGACTTTGGCTATTTTTAAAGTGTGTATTTTAGGGAACAGTGTGTTTTAAAACATATGCTTGTGCACAGTATAATGGGCTGGGACTCTCAGACAGTGCCACTATGTCTACTCATACAGTGGGGATCAAAAGCCAGAGAGGAAGTCTGAGGTGTCAAAACCATTTGGACAGGAGAGAAGAAGTCAAGTACCCATATCCTCAGATCAATGGAGGCTCTTTGAATTTACTTTTGGAACATCAGACTATCCCAGGCCTGTCACAATGGGGGGCATTGAGGGAATTAAGGGCCAGAGATGCCAAAATTTCCATGCCCCTTGGTTCATTCAGATTTCCAGGTAAACCTGTGCGTGCTGCCAGCTTGTCTCTGATTAGCTGCAGAGATTTTTCTCATGCTCCTGATAGGGTGGCAGTAATTTGTAATGAAAGTCAGAGGTATTATAACCTCTTGCGGCCATGAGATAGTTCGTTTTCCAAGGTTCTCCAAAGTGTTCTCCAGAGTTTTCCAGTTGTAAGTTTCCAGCAAGAAAAGGGCTGCTTCAGCAAAAAGCTGCCTGGAATATTTTCTGTCCTGTTTTGCAACTGTTTTGCAACTGTTATCAGGGATAGAATTCCCCGCAGCTAGGAGAGCCTAGGTTGTTACCCCAATTCTCAAGTAAGTGTGTCTTTTTGCTATTTTTTATGTAACATTGTGGGTCTGCCTGTTCCTGTGAATAAATGTACAATTTATTTTATTAACTTGTTTTGCTCTATGCATGATCCTGGTAAAAAGGTGTAAATGGCTTTGTCTCCCGTGACAAGGGGTTAGCTACCACTTTGTTGGTACTTGAGGAGTGGGTGAAGGTGATAGAAGGCTTCCCGGGAGGGATTAACTCCCCCTTACCTTAGCGGTTACAACTGAAAAGGTAATGTATTCGATTGTATTGCACTGTATTGATTATTTGAATAATCGCACACTACTATTTAACCCCTTCATTACCTTAGTGGTTAGCCACTAAGATAATGAAGCTGGGCTGTAAATGTATTTTTATTACATAGGATTGAAGCCGGGTCTCTGGAGCTGAATATGCATGTTTAAGCCGCAATGTGCACATCAAAGCTATCTGGATAGCAGTTACTGTCAAAAAATGCGAGTTTGGGCATTTTTTGAGCTACCGCAAAGCTGTCTGAGTGCTAACGCTCCTTTAAAAGCCATTTCCAATGGATATTGCCATGTTATCAAAGCTTTCTGAATACACATGTAATATACACATGTAATATTGCTTGGAAAGTTAAGTCACTTATCGAAACAACCTGAATAGGCCCCTAAATATTCTAGTGAGCTTGATTTGGATGGTTTGATTTTCCTTACACAGTACACTATTGCTGATCACTAAAAATGTCAAGTAGGATAACCGAGGTTTGGATTCACTCTACTAAGGAATGGTTCAACAAAAAACAAACAAACATGCCCCAAGCTACTGCCAATGTGACAAAAATACACAGTGCAATACCTATATATTCTCTTGAAAAAGGGTCATTTAGTTTAACCCTTTGGCCATAGTGTCTTAAGCCTTCTGCCACTTTCAAGGCATGACCGTTAGCACGTCCTAACACTCCTTGAGGTAAAATTCTTATTTACCTGTATAATTACAGGACAAATGATCTGCATTGGATCTATCGTAACACAGCAAAATGAAACTGACCTGCCAACTTTTAAAGTGGGGAGGAGCAAGCTTAAACCTTGGGTGGGGGAGGGGGTAGGAATGGTTGCCAGATTTTAGATTTGATTTAGGTATAGGAAGAAATAAAAAAACAGGTATAGTACAGTATTTCTAAATGCTGTAGGTAAAATTTAGAGCATATGAGTAATATAGAAAAGCTGTGGGGGTACTTTAAGAGGTATTACTCTAAATAGCCAAACACCATTTTGTTTTGACATGTATTTACAGTGTGTTTACAGCTAGGTAATATCACCAAACAGAATGAATAGAATCTTAGGGGCCTAATCTATAAGCCTTCATAAAAATAATCGCCTTCATAAAAATAATCGCCGGGCCGTTTTCACCGCTTTTGAGCATTGCTATCATGGTATTCAGAAAGCCACAATTACCTGTGATAGCAAAATTTCCAAAACGGGTGAGTAGCGGCGACGTGATGATCACTCTCTCAAAAGGCCAAATCTGGCGATTTGTTTTAGCTGCAGAGACAGTTTTTATACTAGTGTAGATGAGCAAGGTGTCTCCGGAGAAGAACCGCGTTGATCTGAGGTCTGGGGAACCCTGCTTCCAGAGATACAGGCCCCATTATGGGATGCCGATATCTCCTATGCATTTTATTGCCACGGTCACGTGACGCAAGGCATTTAAGACACTTTTTTTTAAGGATGTGACGTCATTTCTAAATGAAGTACATCACATCCTTAAAATCACAAGGCTGCTCAAAAGGATGTGACATCACTTTAAGGGAATATGTCACATCCTTTTGAACTGGATACAATGGCAGATTTCGGCGCAACTGCGCATGTCTGACTCAGAAAGGCTGCTGGGATACTTCAAAGAACTTTATTGATCCAACACACAAGGGCTAACACCGCATTCTCCCCCTCAACGCGTTTCACCCTTAGGAATAGGGCTTCGTCTTGGAGTGGGGAGAAGCGGAAGCTGCCTACTTAAATACAGAAAAGCCCGCGAAAACGGGTACATAAACATTAAAACATTAACCCCTCCAATGCTTTTGCCTGTCACACATGTTGTCAATCAAGTAACCAGTACTATATACTTATTGCATTATTAAACTTATGACAATATAATAGCATTTTAATAAACCATATGCTGTTTAAACTCAGGTCAGTCATTGGAGATATATAAAAATAAATAAAAGGTTGCTGCAAACACTGCTAGTGCCTTGTTTAAGTCCCATAGATTGCAGTAACAGCTTATGTTCTTTCATTGTGTATATGCATACAATTATACTCAAACACATATATTAGAAATATTTACTGAGTAAATTATTAAGCTGATTACACATCATAAATTGGGCTCCAACCAGGTGTATGAATAAGGGAAAGATGGGGGGGGGGGAGGGGGAGAGGGGGGGGGGAGGAGGGGGAGGGGGCGGGGGGGGGGGCAAAGGTGGAGGGGAGGGGGGGGGAGAGAGGAAGGAAAGGGGAGGGGGGAGGGAGAGGGTGATGGAGATAGGCAGTAGGAAATAGTTACAGAGGAAAATCTAATAAACTGTATGCCCTCACTCTAGGGGCATTACATCTTAATATTCATTAATTAAAATTAAAGAAAACAACGTAGATCCCAATCAATGTTCAGTCCGTTGGGCTGCAGAGAATTAAGTGTATGTATCCAGTGTGCCTCTCTCTGATGTAAAATCTTTAATCTATCCCCTCCTCGAGGTGGTAGCACAATGTGTTCAATGGCACAACATTTGAAATTCTCCACAGAACCCAACGGACAGACATTAAAATGCAATGGTACCGGATGTGTAGTATCGTGTTTTTTAATTAATCTAAGATGTTCCATAATGCGGATTTTTAGGACTCTACTGGTAAGTCCTACATATTGTTTATTACAACCGCATTTTAAGAGATAAACCACGAAATTGGTCTGGCATGATATAAAGGTTTTAATGGGAAATCTACGTGTTTCATCATAGTTTGAGAAATGCTTAGTCTTAATCATATTTGGACATATTTTACAATGTCCACATTTGAACGAGCCAGTAAGTTTTGGAAACATAGACACACCTATTCTGTTGCGGTTGGTTGGCCTTAACATGCTGGGCGACAGGAGGTTCCCTAGTGTAGCTGCCTTACGAAACACTATTTTGGGACCCATACTGACCAGTTTACCCAGAAGTGGGTCTAAAGACAGAGTAGTCCAGTGTTTGTGTATGATGGCTTTGATGCAATTGGCCTGCTCACTATAATTAGTTATAAAGAAAGGGGATCCCATGTCTTCCACTTGTGTACCCCGTGGTGGTTGACGAACGTTCATATTTATGAGTTGTTCTCTATCAGTATCTAGGGCAATTTGATACGCTAGATCAAGGTCCTCGGCGTCATACCCCCTTGACAGGAATCGCTCCCTCATCTCACACGCCCTCTGTTCAAAGGATCCCAAAGTGGAGCAATTCCTGCGTAACCGCAGGAACTGTCCCTTCGGGATTCCTCTGACCAGAGGGCGCGCATGACAGCTTTTAGCATGAAGCAGTGAGTTTCTGGCATTTTCTTTTCTATAGATGTCAGATTGGATATTATTCTCCAAATCTACATACAAATTTAAATCCAAAAATTTAATTTGGAATTTGTCGTAAGAATGAGTAAAACTCAAATTCAACGTATTATCAGCCAGATACTCAAAAAACTTCAAAAGCTCTTCTTCCCCACCACTCCAGATCAAAATGAGATCATCAATGTAGCGCTTGTAAAACGCCACATGATGTCTAAATGGATTCGAATCTCCAAACACGTGGGACATCTCCCACCAACCCATGAATAGGTTGGCATAGGAGGGGGCAAAGGACGTCCCCATAGCTGTCCCACGTGTTTGGAGATAAAACTGGTGATTAAAAAGAAAAAAATTGTGAGTGAGTGAAAATTTGATGCTATCTAAAAGAAAGGCTATGTGTGCTGGGGACAAAGTGGAATGATTGTGCAGAAAAAATTCTGTGGCAATGAGGCCATGTTCGTGTTTGATGATATTGTATAAGGAGGTTACATCTAAGGTAACCCAGATGTAATGTGTGTGCCAGGTGATGGAAGTGAGTAGTGATAAAATGTGTTTGGTGTCTATGATGTGAGACGGTAGTGAGTGAACAAGTGGCTGTAAAAAGTGATCTATGTATTGTGAAAGGTGTTCGCCCAGTGAACCTATACTAGAAATAATGGGTCTACCCGGGGGTGCAACCAGTGTCTTGTGAATTTTGGGTAGGTGGTGAAAGATAGGAGTGATGGGATCTGGAGTGGTGAGGAAGTCCCGCTCATTAGGTGAGAGAACGTGTAGCATCTCACCTTCATCCATGAGGTCCAAGAACTCTCTGCTGAATTGGATGGTGGGGTCCCTGCCAAGGGTACGGTAGGTGTCGGGGTCACTCAATTGTCGCTGTGCCTCTGCTACATAGTATTCTCTATCAAGCACCACGGTGGCGCCACCTTTGTCCGCCTTTCTAACAAGAATAGAGTCATTATTAGTTAGTGATTTTAAAGCTGCTCTTTGTTCCCCTGTTAGATTATCTTGCTGAAGTCCCCTGGTTCCTATACCTTTGGCAAGGAGCGATAGATCTCTTTCAATGGCTTTCTGGAAGATATCGATGTACTGCCCCCTCATGAATGAGGGATAGAACAAGGATCTCTTTTTAAACCCAGAGTTGGTACTGCCCAGGAAATCTACCGGGTCATCTAGTGTATTATTCTCATTGAAGAGGTCCATCAAATCCTGCTCCCTGCACTGGTCTTCAAAACCTAGGGAAATTGGAACGACAGGGTTAATATCAAATATGGGTAACAATGTATTGGGATTTTGATTCCTGGAAAAAAAGAAGCGTTTCAAAGTTAATTTACGTGTAAACTTAAATACGTCTACCATAGTGGAAAACAAGTTGAATTGGGTACTCGGTGCAAAAGAAAGACCAAGATGCAACATGGATAGTTCTGATTCTGTCACTTCGTGTTTTGAAATATTGATAACGTTACTGTTCTCCATTGTTAAGTTTTTAGTCTCTTGGATGGCATCCCAATGTACATTCTTTCTCCTGCCTCTTCTCGTCCTTCCCCGTTTTTTGAGGACTTCTGTGTGGCCGGTCTATTTGCGTGAATCATCTCGCTGGTTCCTGCCGTCTCTCCCCTGACGAGGGGTTGATGTCACTCTCAGAAAAGGAAAAGGATACAGCATGAGAGGAAGATTCATTAACTTTATTTCCCTTTAGGATTGATTTGCCCCCTCCTTCTTTGTTAAATTTTTTGTATTTGGGCTTGCCTTTGGTTCTGATTGGTAACTTCTGCCACATGTAAATCTGGTGCAAATCATAGTCCGCCTTATCACGCTCAAATTTGGACTGTTTATTGAGCATAATGGTTTTCTCTTGTTTATTAAGTTTGCTAGCTGTTTTGCTATCTAGCTCCTTAAAATTATCCATTGTTGAAAAGGCTTTCATTTTATCTTGTAGTTCCACAATTTGTTTGGACACTATTTTATATTCTTGGGATTTGTGTCTAATAATTAAGTCCATTAATTTAAATGAACAGTCCTCAAGAATCAGGCACCATTGTTGTTCAAATTCTACATTGGTGAAACCAAAGGAAGGGGTTTTGGTATGACGTAAGCCTCTTGGAATGCGTTTTACACGAATGTAATTTTCCATGGTCGTTATTTCCCACCAAATTCTCTGTCTTAGGAGTAAACATTTCTCCAATTTAATGAAATGTAACTTGAGGTCCGCTGTGTCCTCACATAAAAATTCCGGAGTGTTGCTAAAAATAGCCTCTGCTCTATAAGTGCGATTGGCAGTGTTGCAGCAACTGAATAAAACCTCTGTATCAAGTACAGGTACAGTGTCCATGCTGGTGTTGCCCTTAGCCTGTGTGTATGTAGAATCCATGTGTCTCTAACACAGGATAACTTCCAAATGGTGCTGTTGCAAATTCAAGGAAGATAAAGGAAGACCCAGGGATAGCTAATAGCCACAATGCTAACCACGAGCTGCTGACAGAAAAAATTGCAGAGAATGTGGGGATCTGTCCTGCGCTTCTGTGTGCAGAGTGGCAAACTGAGATATGTCAGACACTGGGGCAGCGCATGAGGGAGCTCCGCTTGGCCACAGAGTTGACCGGTGCAGGGGGCTGTTGGTTACTTACCACACCTGCATCTCCGGTCTGGGGCCTGCTCACCTCGGCTGCTCCTGCGTGCCACCGTCAGAAGGAAGTCAGGATACAATGGCGGATTTCGGCGCAACTGCGCATGTCTGACTCAGAAAGGCTGCTGGGATACTTCAAAGAACTTTATTGATCCAACACACAAGGGCTAACACCGCATTCTCCCCCTCAACGCGTTTCACCCTTAGGAATAGGGCTTCGTCTTGGAGTGGAGAAAAAACGGAAGCTGCCTACTTAAATACAGAAAGCCCGCGAAAACGGGTATATAAACATTAAAACATTAACCCCTCCAATGCTTTTGCCTGTCACACATGTTGTCAATCAAGTAACCAGTACTATTCATTTAGACATCATGTGGCGTTTTACAAGCGCTACATTGATTATCTCATTTTGATCTGGAGTGGTGGGGAAGAAGAGCTTTTGAAGTTTTTTGAGTATCTGGCTGATAATACGTTGAATTTGAGTTTTACTCATTCTTACGACAATTCCAAATTAAATTTTTGGATTTAAATTTGTATGTAGATTTGGAGAATAATATCCAATCTGACATCTATAGAAAAGAAAATGCCAGAAACTCACTGCTTCATGCTAAAAGCTGTCATGCGCGCCCTCTGGTCAGAGGAATCCCGAAGGGACAGTTCCTGCGGTTACGCAGGAATTGCTCCACTTTGGGATCCTTTGAACAGAGGGCGTGTGAGATGAGGGAGCGATTCCTGTCAAGGGGGTATGACGCCGAGGACCTTGATCTAGCGTATCAAAATGCCCTAGATACTGATAGAGAACAACTCATAAATATGAACGTTCGTCAACCACCACGGGGTACACAAGTGGAAGACATGGGATCCCCTTTCTTTATAACTAATTATAGTGAGCAGGCCAATTGCATCAAAGCCATCATACACAAACACTGGACTACTCTGTCTTTAGACCCACTTCTGGGTAAACTGGTCAGTATGGGTCCCAAAATAGTGTTTCGTAAGGCAGCTACACTAGGGAACCTCCTGTCGCCCAGCATGTTAAGGCCAACCAACCGCAACAGAATAGGTGTGTCTATGTTTCCAAAACTTACTGGCTCGTTCAAATGTGGACATTGTAAAATATGTCCAAATATGATTAAGACTAAGCATTTCTCAAACTATGATGAAACACGTAGATTTCCCATTAAAACCTTTATATCATGCCAGACCAATTTCGTGGTTTATCTCTTAAAATGCGGTTGTAATAAACAATATGTAGGACTTACCAGTAGAGTCCTAAAAATCCGCATTATGGAACATCTTAGATTAATTAAAAAACACGATACTACACATCCGGTACCATTGCATTTTAATGTCTGTCCGTTGGGTTCTGTGGAGAATTTCAAATGTTGTGCCATTGAACACATTGTGCTACCACCTCGAGGAGGGGATAGATTAAAGATTTTACATCAGAGAGAGGCACACTGGATACATACACTTAATTCTCTGCAGCCCAACGGACTGAACATTGATTGGGATCTACGTTGTTTTCTTTAATTTTAATTAATGAATATTAAGATGTAATGCCCCTAGAGTGAGGGCATACAGTTTATTAGATTTTCCTCCGTAACTATTTCCTACTGCCTATCTCCATCACCCTCTCCCTCCCCCCTCCCCTTTCCTTCCTCTCTCCCCCCCCCCTCCCCTCCACCTTTGCCCCCCCCCGCCCCCTCCCCCTCCTCCCCCCCCTCTCCCCCTCCCCCCTCCCCCCCTCCCCCCCCCATCTTTCCCTTATTCAAACACCTGGTTGGAGCCCAATTTATGATGTGTAATCAGCTTAATAATTTACTCAGTAAATATTTCTAATATATGTGTTTGAGTATAATTGTATGCATATACACAATGAAAGAACATAAGCTGTTACTGCAATCTATGGGACTTAAACAAGGTACTAGCAGTGTTTGCAGCAACCTTTTATTTATTTTTATATATCTCCAATGACTGACCTGAGTTTAAACAGCATATGGTTTATTAAAATGCTATTATATTGTCATAAGTTTAATAATGCAATAAGTATATAGTACTGGTTACTTGATTGACAACATGTGTGACAGGCAAAAGCATTGGAGGGGTTAATGTTTTAATGTTTATGTACCCGTTTTCGTGGGCTTTTCTGTATTTAAGTAGGCAGCTTCCGCTTCTCCCCACTCCAAGACGAAGCCCTATTCCTAAGGGTGAAACGCGTTGAGGGGGAGAATGCGGTGTTAGCCCTTGTGTGTTGGATCAATAAAGTTCTTTGAAGTATCCCAGCAGCCTTTCTGAGTCAGACATGCGCAGTTGCGCCGAAATCCGCCATTGTATCCTGACTTCCTTCTGACGGTGGCACGCAGGAGCAGCCGAGGTGAGCAGGCCCCAGACCGGAGATGCAGGTGTGGTAAGTAACCAACAGCCCCCTGCACCGGTCAACTCTGTGGCCAAGCGGAGCTCCCTCATGCGCTGCCCCAGTGTCTGACATATCTCAGTTTGCCACTCTGCACACAGAAGCGCAGGACAGATCCCCACATTCTCCTTTTGAACTGGACCTATCACATGATACAGAAACCAATGGGATTGTCTGCAAGCCCATTGGCTGTAATACCATGTGATATAGCCATGTGGTTTTAAGGATGTGACGTACCTCCCTTGGAGATGACGTCTCATCCTTAAAAAAAAAACAGACGGGCACATGATACAGCGATCAATCGGATTGGAGCTGTACCATCTGACCCTAAAAGCTGACGGGCCCTATTTAAGGCCTGTATGTCTCATTTTAGGGAAATAAGTCGACGTAGCAACATCCGTTTGGATTTACCATGGAGCACTTTGGATTGACAGATAAATATAGAAGATAGTGTAAAAGAAGAAAATAATGACAGATGAAGATAGAAGAAGGTGAAAGAAGATTAAAGAAAGAAGATTTTTTCTGATCTCCGCAGCTTTTTTCTGATCCTGATCTTCAAGGTGGATGGAGTTGCATTGATGGTGATGACGATGATTTTTATTAGGTTGACCATATTATATGGGTATGATATACCACTGTGCCAATCAATGGGTACAGGGTGGGTATAGAGGGGTGGGTGGTTAGGCCTCCCGGGTGGGTAGCAGGGGATGGGGGTTAACACCTTAATTACTATAGCGGTTATTAACCGCTAAGGTGGTTAAGGGGTTAGGGGCCATTAGATTGTATTTCTTCTTGTATTCTTGATGGCATCGAAGGACATGGACCTGCAGTATGCTGACGAGGATGCCCTTCATGATGGCAGGGGTAAGTTGAAGGTTTTATTTACTTTATTAATGCTGGCTGGCAAATGTTTGATTTTATAATGGGCAAATACACTATTATCCATATCTGGATAATAGTAATGTTGTCCATAACTGTACTGTATGTGTTTGGGGGGTAGGTTGTTGGGGGTAGAAGAGGTGGGTAGTAGAGATGTGTTTTAAAATATTTATTGTGGGTAGCGAGGATGGGTGAAGTTGGCATTTGGCTCTTGGTGGGTGTTTATACCTACCGGGTGGGTAGCAGGAGGGGTTAACCTCTTCATTACCTTAGCGTTATTAACCACAACCCCCCTCCCCCCCTCAGGCCTAAACACTCAGCAATGGCCAAATACCATCTTCACCCACCTCGCTACCCACAATAAACATGGTAGTGGTAGTTAACCCCTTCGTTGCCTTAGCGGTTAGCCGTTAAGGTAATGAAGTTGATTGTAAATGCATTTTTATTTCATGGGATTCATACCGGGGGCCTCTGGTGCTTATATTAATGGGTATCAGCTCCGGAGACTCCCGGCATGAATCTGATGCAAGAAAAATGCATTTTTATTTCTAAGTCCTCTCTCACCACCTCTCAACAGCTTCTCACAGCCTCACGCCAACTTTTCCTTGTGTGAGGATTTGGGAAAAACTCGCCATTCTAGAGCTGCGATTAGCCTCGATAAGCTAATCGAGGCTACTAGAATTGAACGAGTTTCAGAACCTGCCGATAAGTGGCTTATTGCCGCTCACCCGGCAGTCTTTTTTTGATGGCTGAAAATGTGGGAGATGTATGCCTTTATCGCCCACTTATCGAGGCTTACTGAATAGCAGTAGGCATTTTGGCCGATAATTGCCCGATAACTGGTTTACTGAGGCTTATAGAGTAAGCCTCTTAATGTATTAAGGGGCTTTGTCATGGACAATTATTGCCATTGGGAGGCAGGGGATGAAGCCTGCCCTTAAAGTAATGTTGGTGTAATGCTTGATGACTGGAGAGAGCCATCCTGCTAAACAAGTTGAAGATGTATTTTAAATCCATTTTACAATTCAGACTTTTTTTTGAGTCAAGAGCAGTGATGACCTTGATAAATACCATTATCACATTGGTGCAGAACATACTAACTAAATTACACTTCCAGCAAGCATTTTACAACTAATTTAAAATTAGAATAAGTATTCTTCCCCACTTTGAGTGACAAATATGTTACGTTTTAAGAGTCAATTTAGAATTAAACAGATGTTGTTTACTATGGAAATTCTTGCTGAATTTATCTATAGAATACATATGATTGGAACATGTATCTGTGTGATACATATGAAATGATATAATGTTTTTATTCCCTTATAATCATATAATATAAGAATTGAAACATAGACTCAAAGAAAATGGTGGTGTAGTGTATTTTTACATCTTGCAACAAAAAAAATCAGTTCTACATAATATGTGGCAATGTTCCAAAAATAGCCAGAACTTATATTAAAGAAATGATTGTTCAAGGACACACTCTTAAGGTTGGAGAATAAGAACATCCAGAGCTAACAAACCTGAAAGTTCTGGCAACATAAGTGTGTAGTTCATGGCTGGTATTTTTGTTGGGTTTTTTTTTGTGTTTTTTTTAATTATTAAAGTTCTCTGTAGAACTTATGTATAGAAACTCATTCTAAAAAAAATATTTATTACTTTATCATATCCCCAGCTTCAGTCTTCTGCTTTTGGAAAGTTTCATGTATGTTAAATCCATATGGGTACAATACTGTTAAAAAGCAACATAGAAACACAGAAATTGATTTCAAATCAGAACCACTTGGTCTATCTAATCTGACCATTTTCCTACATGAAACCTCAGAACCAATTACATCTGTGACGTTTGTTAATACCCCTGTTATATTTGAAAATGTGTTAATGTTTTGCAAAATGCTTCATAAACATATAACACCTACTATCTCTCTATGGCCCAGATCCACAGATGTGTGTTAAGTAAGTTAACGAGATGTTAACCTTAGTTAACGTCCTGTTATACCATAACATATATCTTCAAAGCTTTGCTTTAACTATAACAAGCATTAGTGTTAATGATATGCAAAGGAGGCATTCCTGCTAACAACACAAAGGTCAGTTTAGGTTAAAGCAGTGATTTAGCCTAAAATTAGTTAAATCATACCTAAAGTTAGTGTCACTCCCATCCAGACCCCGAAATACCGGTTTTGAGAGAGAGAGAAAATATCATCCGTTACTGTTTTTTATGATGGCACGTTATAAACCCAGAGTTTATAGATCTCTGAATCTGTGCCTATGTATCACACAAAACAAACTACACCTGAATTCAATAAGAAGCCCATTTGTTACATGGTGATAATCTATGATAATGCACATGCTAATGAACGTGGTAATCACCAAAGCAAGTAACGTAGCAGTTATCACTTGGAATCATAGTTACTTAGTTATATAGTTACACAGTTGATGAGGTTGAAAAAAGACATGAAAGTGGAACATGCAAGCCTATATAAGGCGTTCAAGGAGTTTTGAGGCAAAAGGCAAGAGTTAGGCAGAGCGGTAGTTAGAGAGACAGGTAAGGTCGAGCTAGCTGTTTTTCAGTAATGGTATAACTGTGGCATGCTTGAAGGAGGTGGGAAAGGTATACGAGCAGAGGAAGGAGTTGAAAATATGTGTGAGTATAGGAATTAGAGTGGGGGCAGGAGGTTTGAGAAGATGGGAGGGAATGGGTTCAAGAGAGCAAGTGATAGAGGGTTAGGAGGAGATCAACAGCAACACTTACTCCTCTATGACAGAAGAAAGTGTCCAGGAAGGCAGGAGGAATGTTTGGTAGAGGTATAGAATGTGCAGAGTATACAGAGGGGATGCTTTGATGAATGAAATCCACTTTTGTCTTGCAAAAGTCAGAAAAGTCCTGATGGGAAATGAAGGAAGAAAAACTAATAGATTGTAGTTTGAGTAGAGAGTCATAGACAAAGAAAAGACCACATGGGTTAAACTTGTGAGTGTTGATTAGTGAAGAAAAGTACATTTGTTAATCCTGGGAGAGGGCAGGGTTGAAACAGGATAGGATAACTTTATAGTGAACGAAGTCTGCCAGACTAGGATATTTCCTCCAGAGGCTTTCAGAAGGGCATAGCAAAGCAGCAAAGCAGCAAAGCAGCAAAGCATGCGTGTGTGGCAGTTTAGCCAAGGTCTGGTGTTAGAAGCACGAGAACAGCATAGAGAAAGCGAGGAGAGGAGATGAGAGAGAAGGAGGGAAAGTGGTGAGGGGTGAGAGTACTAGAGTCTCAAGCACCTATATATTTCCTCAAATCTCCCAATAACATATGGAGGGACACCTGTGCTAATAAGAACACAACATAGATACCAGTGAGATATGCTAATGAGATATTCAAAGTGTATTTAAATGACTCACATTCCACATTTCCTATTTCGGGAAGAAGCTCTAGCGGTGTCAGCTAAACCAGCAAATAGTAACACCACTGTCACAGTATAATTGTGAGCTCTACTGCTCACGCCTGCAGAGAATTAGAGCTCAAAGTATGATGTGACAGTGATATCCTTACTGGTTTAGCTCACACTGCTAGAGCTGCTTCCCAGAAATAGCAGACATCATGGGTTCTGATCCTGTTGGGCCTGACACCTACTGTACCACATTTCTGACAAGGTCCCATATACTTATCAATATAGTTCTTATAGGAATCATTTTAGGAAGTGTGTGATGTGAGTGATGTTGCTGATTGTAGCTGACTTTTTCCTTAAAAAAATAGGAACATTTTTCTGGTTTGTGAACTACAGGGAACATTTCTCTCATCTCTACAAATCACAACAAACCAATTACAATGCACATGGACCTATCACAGATAGAGTATTATTATGATAATCTATGCTAAGATGGTAAGGCACCCATTTCGCAGGGTACTACATTATTTTCACTGATTTAACTCTGCTTTGTTAATCTGGGCCTTGGTTTCCAAATATTTTCCTGTGCATTTATGTATAGTGTACTGTTAATTGAATTGTGTTATTATTTCCCTGTGCCTTAACTTTTGTTTGTCTAATGTATAGTGTGTTTTATGTAGTAGATAAATTAAATTAAAATGAATATTACACATTCCTTTTTATACATGATTTAGTTTGTCCTGATGTGCGATTGTCTATGATACAAATTTGACATTGTGTATTTACCAATGTTTAGCTCTCATTAAACTTACTTTATACACACTGTTTTTCCTAGGCAAATATTGGAAGTCAGTGAAGAAGTATTCTGCACCGCTGTGCAGTTTCCTGGTTGACACTGAAAAGCGAGAGATAGCAGAGACAGAAGCAGTCTCTGCCATGGCCTTACTATCTGTGGATGTTGAACAGACAACCCCTGTAAATAACAGAAGGTATATACAGTATATATATATATATATATATATATATATATATATATATATATATATACATATATATATATATATATATATTACAATTCAGAACTTACTGTATAATTTAATACATTTGAATGCAATGTAGTGGAAATGTAATGACAACAAAGTGTTATGTACCATATCGAACAAATTCTAGCTCATTCTATAATAATAATAATAATTATTTGTTCTTGTAGCGCTGCTAGTTTAACATAGTGCTTTACAGAGACATTTTGCAGACACAGTGCCTGCCCCTACTTCAAACTCAGTGTCAGTCAGTGTTCTTACTTACTGAGCCGCCCCTTCTCTGCATATGTATTGAAGAAAGGTAGAGGAATTTATTGATTCAGTCAGATATTCTAGCTCCTAGAAGCACTACTGTTCTTTTCTGTCAGTCCTATGTCATCATGTTATTATATACCTCTCACTTCTCCTCTCTTATGAACAACTTGGAGAATAAATGAAGGAGTTCAATCATAGTGTCATAGGCATAGTGGAAATTCTAGGAAAATCAGATGTAACACAACATTCCGTGAACAGATTTTGAAATTTCCATCCTTTACATATTAACTCTTGTTTTTTCCTAGTGCCAACATTCCCACTCAATGCTACTAAACAGACATATACAGTAGTATAGTAAGCAAGAGGCAGAGGTGGATGCAACAACACACAGTAATATTTAAGAAAAATGGAACAGGCAAGAAATATATGAGGCAGCAGAAACACTGAGGCAGTGAAAGCTAGTAAATGAAAAGTCACTTAAAGAAAGCAGCAGAGAAAAAACGTAACAAAGCAAGTACATTTGACAGTGTATTAAAGAAATGTGAGCAATGCGCCAAGGTACAATTCGTGATTAGTGATGGGCAAACTTTTCTCCAAAATGTGAATTAGCTTGTAAAAATTAAATTTCTTTCCAATTTAAAAATTTTCAGAAATTCGTCTTAGTTTGAAAAAAGTCACCTCTATAATTGTTGTTTTTTTTTAAATGCAATTGTGTGAACTATCGACAAACGAAAAAGGCAGAAAATTTGATTTAAAAAAAAGTATTGTACAAATGTTTTTTAATTATCGACAAAGCAAACGTAAAAAAATTAAATACAATATAGAGTATAAGTTGGAATTCCATTTTTTCATACAGTTTTTGAATAACAAATCTACATATATTTTGCAAAGACGTTTGTTACTGCACCACACAAGAGGTTAGTGTACAAAACAAAGGAAATTAGTCTGGATAAATTGGATAGACTTTGGATATTTGTCAGAAATTGAACATTTTAAGGTTGGGCTAAAGTTGTGAGTGGAGTACCTCAAGGTTTGGTACTGGAATCCCTGCTTTTTAACTTGTTTATTAATGACCTTGAGGTTGGCATAGAGAGAAAAGTCTCCATCTTTGCTGAAGATACTATATTATGTAAAGTAGTAAAATTAGATCAGAATGTAATTTCTCTACAGAAGGACTTGGATAAACTGGGAATCTGGGCAGGTAAATTGCAGATTAGGTTTAATACAGGTTATGCATTTTGGAAGCAAAAAAAGAGGGGGGGAAAGGCTGTGTGTGCTGTGGACGCGCATTGTAAGTGAAACTTCTTTGACTTTTGTCACAGAAATTGTATTTGTGTTTGTGATGTTTTAATTAAAAATCAAAATAAATTTAATTGACAAAACGCAAATAAATTTGACTTAGAATGCGCGTGCTCGGCACACATCCCCTGTATTAGCTATTTGCACTAAGTGTGAATTCCTCGTGTGTGCGTTTGACTGTGAGTGTGCGTGTGACTGAGTCTGGGTGTGACTGTGAGTGTGACTGACTGTGCGTTTGACTGAGTGTGCATGTGTTTGTGTGCGCGTGCGTGTGTGACAGTGTGCGTGTGTGACAGTGTGCGTGTGTGTGTGTGACGTAGGCGTGTGACAGTGTGTGTGTGTGTCTGTCTGTTAGTGCGCATGTGTGTGTGTTACACAGGGTGTGTGCGTGTGACAGTGTGTGTCTGAGTGCACGTGCATGTGTGTGACACAGGGTGTGTGTGACACAGGGTGTCTGTGACACAGGGGGTGTGTATGAGTATATATGAATGACACACTTACCCGCGTTGGGCGGCAGTGGGATGGCAACGCTGGGCCCCTCCTCCATCTTGATCGGGTGCTCGGTGTAGCAGGATAATTTGTTTTGTTTTTTTAATTAAAAATATTTTTATTGTTTTTTTGGTGATAGCAGCATTGAGACTGAACAATAACTGAGAGCATCTAATATACATTGACCTTTATACAAGGATAATTTATATAACATTTGCAGAACTTCTTTTGAGATTGTCTTTTATAAAAGGTAGTAAAAATCATTATGGCTGACGCAGAAAAGTTAAATACCCAATGATTTATACTGCCTAAATACCTTTTTTAAAGGCAAGGTTGTATGCTATTTGCCCAAATTAAAGATGGCTGCCCTGCAGCGATTGCTGTGGACTGCGCATGCGCCGCAGATTTTTTGAGAGCACAAGGCGGAAACGCGTCTCTTTGGTCATCAAGGTAATGTTTGTAAATAGTGGGCCGGGCGAGGTGGCGAGCTGCGCACCCGCAGAGCTGCTGCTGAGGCAGAAAGGGAGAAGGGAAGAGCCTGGAAAATTCAAGATGGCTGCTGATGCTGGGGTTGCTATGAAGCCTTTGAGGGGTAGGACGTGGCGTCCGGTGTGGGGGAGCGTTAGGAGCTGCGGTGGCGGCGAGTAAATGTTGAGTAAATCTCCGAGCCATGGCATCCGTGAGCGTCGCCATGACTACCGCGCATGCGTGGCATGTCAGCGGGCGCGGGCAGCAGGCGGGGAACGGCGGCAGTTAGGAGCGGCGGTGGACGTGTGGGGGGAATGGCGGCCGTTAGGAGCGGCGGCGGCTATCGGTCGCATATGTCATTTGCCATGTGGGGGGAGCGGCGCCTGTTAGGAGCACCTGTGACAGCAGACATGTGGGAGGAGCGGGGGCAGGAGCCGTGACGTCACTTTCGTTTCACATTTCGTCTCCATCTCTCCAGTTTTGCCCCATCAGAACTAGGTGCCACTAAAGAAGTTTGACTTCAATAAACAGGCCACTTACAAATTAAATTGAACAAAATTATGTCAATCCTTGATGGATGAAATAGTTCACGGACCGAAGTTTAACACTTTCGTCAATCACTATTCATAATTATAAATTGATAGTAATCTTATAATTCAGAGCTTTGAAGGTTTCGGTAAAATGCAGAGGGATAACTTTGCAAGAATTTTCACTTGATCAGACGTGAAACTCTGCTGTGTTTCCCATAGTTAGTTATGCATGCTAATATCTATATGTTATGCTCTGTCTAAAGCTAATGTTGCACTTCTAGGTTTGAAAAAAGCAACACGCTGCTGATTGTAGTGGAACCTCAGAGAATCAATGAATGCTAGGCGATGAGTGTTAAGTGACAGCTCGTTGTAGTCAAAATTAAGGGTACAGGTCCCAAGAGAAAACAGCAACTCATCTACACCTTTTTTTTTGAGGCACAGCCTTATTATGACACATAGTAGAAAGGTCAAATGTATTAAAAGGGTCAATTTAATAAAAATGTGTAGTGAAATGTCAGTTTACCAGCGCTATTTTGCTATTGCAAATGCTTGGCGTCTTAAGATGATTTTTTTCTAGTAAATACATACTAAATTGCATCTAATGGGCACCTTAGGTTTTCCTTCCATATTCACTTAGCATATACAATGGGATCTCTATTTAGTTAATTAGTTTATTGTACTGTAAGAAATTAACCAATGTAGGGGTACTATAAATTAGGGTTATAGGAAGTATACATTTGGGTATACAATGAAAGAAAATATGCGCCCTGAGTTGAGATATTATTAGTTTTATTAAGTAAAAATAGAAAATGTTTATTTAAAGTTAGGTTGTTATTGAAAAACATTACAGAAAGGATGTACTTAATGAATTAGAAAGGAAGTATGTACTGTACTTAGATCTAATCATTGAATAATGTGAATTGATACGTAACTAAGATTGTAATCTCTTCGGGACAGGGCCTACTTATGCTTTACGCTGTCATTTACCTGTTATGCTTAACTCCATTGTTTGTAAATTATTTATCTTGTATTGTATTTTTGTAACAGGCTATGTACATATGCACACATATATACATATAATCTAAGGATTGTATTGTCACAGGGGCAGGTGGCAAATGTTTGTTATGTTTTGCAGCTCTTATGGCAGTGAGTACCTTCTTCTTACATTTGAAGAATTTTTTCCAACTATAAAAAAAAGTCCAATATTAGGTGAATATTATGAGAAAAAGTCGTTAAAGTTTTTTTTTCATCTTTAAAATAATTATTTTAGGCAAGATATATAGTAGAATAAATCAATGTCCAGCCCAGTTATTGTGAGATAATGTAATCAGTGATTTATTATAAGTGGTGTATTTTCTGGACACATTCCTTTAAGTTAAAACAATCAAATCAATCAGCATCTCTCTCAAAGGAAATACACAGTGAAGAATTAAGCCCCTTTAGATTGATCAAAAAAAGGAGTGTGGTAGATTCATCCAAAATTTCCTGAAGCTAATGTTGTCTTAGATGTGAAAGCTTGTGAATGTTCACTATTGGCAAAAATCACTAATAGAAATATGAATATGTTTGTAATTAAGTTTACAAGTGCTGGAAATTTTCCGTCAATTTTCTTGTGTTGATAATTTTTTTTCCTGAATTTTTGTTGGGATAGATGTCACGTATGGCACACCTGTGAGCACATGACCTGTATATAGGACTAGGGTTAATACACAGCTATCTAGCTGACCCACTTTTCACATTCCACAAAGGTCCCTCAAATGAGTAATCTGTCCCCTCACTCCGTCCCAATATACCATCTGTCATAAACAGCACACTTGTGAGGACATTACTTATCTATGCAACCAGGCTTAATATACATGGCTAAACTAGGTAACTCACATTTCACTTGCGTAAGGTAATTCACATAAGTTAATACTTAATCTTTACTCAGTTGCAATCAATTCCCGCTACCACCACCCAAGAAATATGCAAATAAATAAATATATATCTGCCAGGGTCTAAGGTTCCTGCTTATTAAAGAAAACCTATGCACTTAACACACAAAAATCTGTTGTAGCAAATCTGCCCAAAAATATACTTTACTCTAGCATGCAAATGTTCATTCAGAGCCCAAAGAATCACCTATTAAAGTTTGGTTTTAATAAATATAAAAATGCAGTATTTATATTACAGAAAAAGTTTATTACAAGAACATACAGTACAATAAATGCAGATACGTTTCTTAAAATACAAGGATAACACAGAAACAGAGATCCCTATGCAGTACGTTATCGTACAGGTATGTCATACTGTAGGTGTTTCTCAGAGCGGTCACTGGAGTACAAGAGAACTCATATGTTCTGATACCAAAACATACCAATGTTGAATTCTGATTTTCATATTACTTTGGTGAGACTTATGTACTATTGTTTCCACATTTAAACAACATAAGCCCACCCTTATTGTCAATAAGCTCTGACTGGCAGTTTTATGACATAAGAAAAAAAAACTCAGTTCTTTGGTGCTTAGAAGACTGACTAAATATATAAAAAACCTCATAACTTATTTTTTCTAATACTTAGAAAAACATGAGTCACATCAATAGATTCAGGAGTGTTTGCTGAATTTAACAATACTAACCTTGGCCGGCTTACCTCTACATTTGAGCAACAAATGGATATCTTCCCCTTGCCACCTCTAAAACATCAAGTGTTTGGCCTTATTGCATCTGTCTCCTTGCAACGATTACAAATATCTCAACGTTATTCTTCAGAATAGATGTCATCCCATGATATCCTACATTTAATATAGCCCTCAAACTAAGCAGTTACTTGTTTGTCACCTGTCTCTGTGATACAAAGGGGATATTTCAAGAATGTTAAAGTTTTCTTTGAGGCTGACAGCCCATGATCTGGCTATCGTTTAGAGCTTTCTAACCTATACATATTTCCCTTTTAATGGGCCATCAGTGATAGCCCCCCAATTAAGCCCTCTTTGTAGATCAGCACTGACACAGGAAAGGCTTGACCTGTCATAAAAACAATTATTGTATTTTTAACACAATGTATAACCAACATTAACCCCTGAAGTATCATATTTATTAAAATACTTAATATCCCCTGCCATTTTTATTACAATAGTATTTATGATTAAGATGACAAAGAGATTGCCTGTTCTAGGCCTGGATGGGTCACAAATCAGAAACGTGCAAATGTGATGAGTTTTTCTGTATCATGAATAACATTATTCCCCAACATTTTCAGGGGGGGGAGAATCAATTAATCCCATTCTGACAACCACTGGCATCCCATTCCTCTTCACCAACCATAGTAGAGTTTTTAGTCATAGGGCCTCATGCAGTAAGCCCCGATAAGGCTTTTTCGGCATTTTATAGCCGTTTTTTGCCCTCCTGATTCAGTAAGCCCCGATAAGTGGGAATTATCGGCAACTTTTCTTGCGAAAAAAATTTTTTCGCCACCCGGCTGCCGATAAGCCACTTATCGGGACTTTTTTTTCCCGCCTGAATTCAGTAAGCCCCGATCAGCTTTTTGGTGCTGATCGGCAGGCCAGATTGGAGATTTTATGGCCAATCCAGCCCGCCAACTAAAGTTGGCAACTTGCTGAAGGAGAAGCATCGGCAAGGGCGACACTTAGGAAAAATCAGCCCTTTTTCCTGCCTGTGATTGATGCCGGGGGTCTCCGGAGCTGATACCCGCACCGGAGCCCCCCGGCATGCATCCGAGGCAGGAAAAAGGCATTTAAAAGCCACTTCATTACCTTAGCGGCTAACCGCTAAGGCAATGAAGGGGTTAACCCACCGTGCCAGCGTTATTGTGGGTAGCGGGGATGGGTGAGGGGGGTATTTGGCCCTGGGTGTGAGTTTAGGACTTGCGGGGGGGTTGCGAGGGCACTTAACCCCTTCACGACCGTAGCAGTTAATACCGCTACGGTCCTGAAGGGGTTAAGGCCTCCCGCTACCCACCCGCAAGCCCTAAACTACCACCGTTGGGGCTAATACCCCTTTCACCCACCCCCACTAGCCACAATATTAAAAAAATACACACCCCAGCCCCACAATAACTACATAAATAAATAATTATATTATATATATATATATATATATATATATATACCCAACAACACCTATACCCCCCTAACATACTGTATAGTAATTGGTACAATGACTATTATCCACAAAAGGATAATAGTGCAGTTGTCCATTTACAATACATACACAACAATAAAGACTTTAAATACATATAGCACTCACCCATGTCCCACTGCCACGATGAAGGCCATCCTCATCTTAATCCTGCCCATGCCCCATCCGCTTCTGCAAAACAAACACAAGAATTACAACATCCAAATTAATGTCCCCTAACCCCTTAATCACCATAGCGGTTATTAACCGCTACAGTTATTAAGGGGTTAAGCCACCATCACCCACATACCCTCCCCCACAAAGCCCCCCAACCACCCTCACCCAATACCCACAGGGGAGTCCTACCAAATACCCTTGGGCCTAATACCCCCTCCCCCAGCACATACAGTACAATAATGTGCCAAATAACTATTATCCACATAGGGATAATACATTATTTGGCCATTATTAAACACATTCAATAACGTTAAAATGTAAATAAAATTGTACTAACCTCATCAATAAGAAGTCTCCGTCGCCAGCATCATCCTTGGGGTCCGTTGCCAACATTAGAAATAGCCACAACATTTCAATATCATTAACATAACACTGAACCCCTTAATCACCTTATCGGGTACTAACCTGAAAGGTAATTAAGGGGTGAAGCCATCCTGCAATGCCTACAACAGTTATGCATAACATCTTCAGTGAAATAAAAACCAATTGCCTAACCAAATTCCATTTAATCATTCAATCTGTAGGCTCACATACCTCATAAAACATTGCATTTACAGTGTATACATGTAGCATAACATGTAAACTGCATGTACACGCTGCAAATCAATGTTAACAATACAATAATGCCACTCAAATCGCCATACATCACAAGAAGTATATTATTTAATACAATAAACTCACCATCAATGAATTACCACACATCAATTACATCCCTAAACAATTAAAATACCATCCATACCAATTACACAATGAACTAAAGCTATCCTAACAGAGAACCACTTCAAAACATAGAAAAAAGTACACCAACAAATACAATATACTAAAGCAAGGCTTTCCATATCCTATTGTACGGCCTGGAAGCCCAAAACTTACATCTGTCTAAAAATAAAATACATTTAGCACACATCAATGCATAGCCACAATGATTAACAATACAGAATTAGAAGCTTTAACAACACTATCATTTCTTACCCTGTATATATATCTGTACACATACATACAGACATACATACAGTGGGAAGAAATGATATGCATTATAAAAAATGAAAACATGAAAAAGCAACACAAAAAACAGTTACATTAAGTACATTTCTTTATTTAACTTACCATTACTTGCCCCCACCGACTCCCGTTGATCAGCTTACTCACGAACCAATCCACGACACCATCCACGACACCATCCAGGAACAAATCCACGACACCATCCAGGAACAAATCCAAGAACAAGTGCAGGAACCAATCCAGGAAGCAAGCCACGAAGAAATCCAAGAAACAATCCACGACACGATCCAGGAACAGGAACCCATAAAAGAAAAGAAAAAAACAAATTAAACATTAAAATAATAAAACATGACAATCAAGGGTTGTACTAGTTTTATTCTTAGTGAATCTGTATTACAATACCTTGTTCCGGGGTCTTCTTGACATCTGGTGCCACGCCCTGGTCTTCAATCTTCAGGAGGAGGTCCGTCCTCCTCGGCATCTGCCTTCAAAATGAGACGACATAGGCTTTTATAGGCCTATGACGTCACATTTGTCGTCATATGGTTCCCACGGCCCTGATTGGGCCGTGAAAACCATGTGTTTTGGCCGATGTAAAAAAATTGATGACGTCACTTAAAGGCAATGCCAGCACAGCCAATCAGAATGGCTTTGCTGCTATTGCCTTTAAGAAAACGTCATGAAATGACACATGGCCGGACTCACATGGTAAGCCAGCCAATCAGAGCGTGGGAACTCCATCCCTACTCTGATTGGTTCAAGTACCATGTGAGTCCGGCCATGTGTCATTTCATGACGTTTTCTTAAAGGCAATAGCAGCAAAGCCATTCTGATTGGCTGTGCTGGCATTGCCTTTAAGTGACGTCATCAATTTTTTTACATCGGCCAAAACACATGGTTTTCACGGCCCAATCAGGGCCGTGGGAACCATATGACGACAAATGTGACGTCATAGGCCTATAAAAGCCTATGTCGTCTCATTTTGAAGGCAGATGCCGAGGAGGACGGACCTCCTCCTGAAGATTGAAGACCAGGGCGTGGCACCAGATGTCAAGAAGACCCCGGAACAAGGTATTGTAATACAGATTCACTAAGAATAAAACTAGTACAACCCTTGATTGTCATGTTTTATTATTTTAATGTTTAATTTGTTTTTTTCTTTTCTTTTATGGGTTCCTGTTCCTGGATCGTGTCGTGGATTGTTTCTTGGATTTCTTCGTGGCTTGCTTCCTGGATTGGTTCCTGCACTTGTTCTTGGATTTGTTCCTGGATGGTGTCGTGGATTTGTTCCTGGATGGTGTCGTGGATGGTGTCGTGGATTGGTTCGTGAGTAAGCTGATCAACGGGAGTCGGTGGGGGCAAGTAATGGTAAGTTAAATAAAGAAATGTACTTAATGTAACTGTTTTTTGTGTTGCTTTTTCATGTTTTCATTTTTTATAATGCATATCATTTCTTCCCACTGTATGTATGTCTGTATGTATGTGTACAGATATATATACAGGGTAAGAAATGATAGTGTTGTTAAAGCTTCTAATTCTGTATTGTTAATCATTGTGGCTATGCATTGATGTGTGCTAAATGTATTTTATTTTTAGACAGATGTAAGTTTTGGGCTTCCAGGCCGTACAATAGGATATGGAAAGCCTTGCTTTAGTATATTGTATTTGTTGGTGTACTTTTTTCTATGTTTTGAAGTGGTTCTCTGTTAGGATAGCTTTAGTTCATTGTGTAATTGGTATGGATGGTATTTTAATTGTTTAGGGATGTAATTGCTGTGTGGTAATTCATTGATGGTGAGTTTATTGTATTAAATAATATACTTCTTGTGATGTATGGCGATTTGAGTGGCATTATTGTATTGTTAACATTGATTTGCAGCGTGTACATGCAGTTTACATGTTATGCTACATGTATACACTGTAAATGCAATGTTTTATGAGGCATGTGAGCCTACAGATTGAATGATTAAATGGAATTTGGTTAGGCAATTGGTTTTTATTTCACTGAAGATGTTATGCATAACTGTTGTAGGCATTGCAGGATGGCTTCACCCCTTAATTACCTTTCAGGTTAGTACCCGATAAGGTGATTAAGGGGTTCAGTGTTATGTTAATGATATTGAAATGTTGTGGCTATTTCTAATGTTGGCAACGGACCCCAAGGATGATGCTGGCGACGGAGACTTCTTATTGATGAGGTTAGTACAATTTTATTTACATTTTAACGTTATTGAATGTGTTTAATAATGGCCAAATAATGTTTTATCCCTATGTGGATAATAGTTATTTGGCACATTATTGTACTGTATGTGCTGGGGGAGGGGGTATTAGGCCCAAGGGTATTTGGTAGGACTCCCCTGTGGGTATTGGGTGAGGGTGGTTGGGGGGCTTTGTGGGGGAGGGTATGTGGGTGATGGTGGCTTAACCCCTTAATAACTGTAGCGGTTAATAACCGCTATGGTGATTAAGGGGTTAGGGGACATTAATTTGGATGTTGTAATTCTTGTGTTTGTTTTGCAGAAGCGGATGGGGCATGGGCAGGATGAAGATGAGGATGGCCTTCATCGTGGCAGTGGGACATGGGTGAGTGCTATATGTATTTAAAGTCTTTATTGTTGTGTAAGTATTGTAAATGGACAACTGCACTATTATCCTTTTGTGGATAATAGTCATTCTGCCCATTACTATACTGTATGTTGTGTATTGCTGCTATGTTTATTGGGGGCATTTGTCCCCAATAAACATGCTACTATGCGTTAACCCCTTCATTGCCTTAGCGGCTATCCGCTATCGTAATGAAGCAGCATTAATGTATTTTAATAATATTGTGCGGAAGCAGGAGGCCCCCTGAGCTGAAGCGCATTTATTTGTGGCTCAGAGACCCCCTGCCTCCCGAGTTACAGGCCCCGGTTTGGGCCATCGGTTACAGTGTGGACGCCATGTTTATTGCGGGGACGCTATAAACATGGCGGCGACACTGCCACCCGATGACACATACCGGGGCCTGTAACTCGGGAAGCAGGGGGTCCCTGGTCCACAAAGCAATGCGGTTCAGCTCAGGGGACCCCCTGCTCACTGTACAGTATAATTAAAAAGACATTCATGCTGCTTCATTACCGTTGCACATAGCCGCCAAGGTAAGGAACGAGTCTTTATTGATGTGTGTGTGTTTTATTTATACTATACATGTGCAGAGGGTCTCCGGAGCAGAACAGCGTTGGTTTGAGGTCCGGGGACCCCCTGCCCCCCGAGATACAGGCCCCTTTATGGGGTGCCGGTATCCCTCTGGTTTGTTTACAGGCCGCGGTCACGTGATCGGGACCTTTAAACGCCGAGGGATACCGGCACCTCATAAAGGGACCTGTATCTCGGGGGGCAGGGGGTCCCCGGACCTCAAACCAACGCGGTTCAGCTCCGAAGACCCCCTGCACATGTAGAGTATAAATAAAAGTTGTTTTTAAATACTTTTTTTGGTGCCGAAGTTTGCGCTGAGAGAGCGGCTTGTCTCTCTCAGCTGCAAACATCTATCGGCACCAAAGGCTTATCGGGAGCCTTATCGGGAGCCAGGCTGTATCGCCACAGCTCATCGGCAGCTTTGCTTTCGCAGTGCTTCAGCAGGGATCGGAAGGATTCGGCCCTTACTGAATACTGCGAGGGCAAATCGCCCAAAAAATACATTTTCGCAATTCGTGCCGAAAATTTTGTATCGGGGCTTACTGCATGAGGCCCATAGTTCCAGAAGTGAGATTGAATTTGGAATTCTCAATTATATTTGATATTCTAGACCAAGGAATCTTTTAGTAAAAAAGTCGTCAAATGCCCCAGCACTTCTGCATCATTTGATCACTCCTGGAACTATCACATGATATGGCTGTTTCCCAGATACAGGAAACAGAAATGGATGGGGCTTCACTCCCGTTTAGTTTGCTACATCTGGGCGGTCTGCCCAATTACCCCCTAAAAACAGACCATTTTCCCATGACGTACCTGGTGCATCATAAGGCACTGAAAAGGTTACTATTCACTAAACCCACCAATTTGGTAACAAGTTGGTTATTATTTATTTTATCAATCTGTATGTTTTGTAATCTTTTAAACACCTAATTCGTTTTTTATTTACCTTGTTAATACATTGTGTTATGTTGCTAATCCAAAACTGCCTATATATGACAAAAGCACAGTGCAAATGTATTATTCCTACTACAACAATCATTGAAATCAATAGTTACTTCGCATAGTTGAAACTGCCTAAAATCTTGGCAGCAAATTACAATGAAATAAAACATATTTTTGTTTGTTTGAAAATGTGTCCTGAATTACAACATCATACACAGAAACACTTCAAAAGTTCATAGGTTCAATTCGCGCTCAAAGGCAGTATATATTAAATGTTAGATTTCATTTGAAACGAGTTACAGTGCTTATATAAAAGATTTAAAAATACACACAGTAACATACTATCAGCTTGTAAAATAAAAAGGAATAAAACAGAAACCCTGTACTGCATTAAGTGAAATTGTAGCAAACAGATGTAGCAAGTGAAATTGTTGCGAACCTCAGATGTCCAGTAATAGGATTCCCCCAAGAGTTTCCCTAAAATGTATCTAATTTCTGAATCTTTACACCCCAATCTATGATAAAAATTCAGGCCCTGCAAATGAGTGTTCTGTCAGTCATCTGTCACTTCCCCTTGCTATTGACAGTTTTACAGCCTGGAGGTCAGAAAGAGACCTTTTTCAATTTCAAATTTTACTAAGGAGTATAAAAGGCTCAATAACGCTGTCCCAGAAATTACTAGATTCATTAGATTTAGCATAACCTCCTGGTCATATACATATGCAGTGTGATAAGCTTCTTTGAAACATTGAAGATGAAATAGATTATCTGCTAATTTTCATGGTGTCCTATTACTGCTCCTTGATGACGGATCATGGCCATAGTTCACAGACTTATAAATGACACTGCTAATAATATGCTAATAATATGCTCAAATTATTTTAATTCTGGTTAGTCTGTAATGATGAGATTATATTGTCCTTTGTATAACCTTTTAGGAACAGGCCCTGGTGGAGTTTTATCATCAGTCACATGGCACCATTCAATAACACATTGAGACTTTTGATAGGCTGACTGCAGCCCCAGTGTCATCTAAGCATTTACAGCTGCCCATAAAGATGCCTTATGCGTTCTCTTGAGAAAACAAAGTGCCTCTTTAATGGTTTGCTTACTAGTATGTACGAAAAAGGGGTTAACCCATAGGATGCCATACTGCAAATAAAATGTAACAACCCCACCCCAATTCAAAGGGCCCTAAAACATGTAATCCGTAATTAATTTTCAAAGATACCAGTCCAATATTTAGATTTGTTGAAGGAAGTCAATTTGATTGTTAAATTCTTACAACAGTGATGTTTTTTGGCTGGCTATGGGGGTTTGTATAATTATGTTACCCATTAATATTATGCTACCCATTAATATGCTCAATAAAACTAAGATAAACAGTAACATTTATAATAGTTTTGCAGGTCACGTTTAAAGAATTGGGGAACAGTGATGCATTGTATGCATATATTAGTATTATCCAACCATTAAGTTTATTTTGTCTTGTGGTCCAAAAATGTGATGTTCATGCACCCAGAAGAATTGAAGTTGTTGCCAACACAATTTCACATTGACTTATTTACAAAATCATATTACATGCTGCCAATGCAAGACTTTCACTTTGACCCTACTAGCTGTGATAAAGTCAGGTGAATCATGAAACATACTGTACATGCAGAAGCAATAAAACACCTCGTGGTTTTCTAATTAATACAATATACTTGCAAAAAATAAATGTAAAAATTCAAATTGTTCAAATTATATATTCAGATTTATTATGAATCTGACATGTATTGCTCTCTTGTGGGGCCTTTGGAATCTAATATCATATTCTGCCCAAAATCCAGTAGGCAAGAAAAGTATTTCAAAAAAGTTACCCAAAGCAACCAATGAATAGATAAGCAGTTACCTTTTTTTTCCTGGTGCTGATCCCAAGAATACCACTTCAATTTCCAATGTTATTCAATTCTAATACATTCTCTTTCACATAACCCAAATCACTGGGAAACAAGTGCCCTATCATTCCTTAGGCCTCGGCCAGGCTCCCTGCTGGCATGCTGAGGCGCGCTGATGCGCAGGGAAAGCGGGTGCTTTCCCTGGCCTTGCGGTTGCTTACCGCACGCGCTGTCAGGGGGTGGGCCGGGGGCGGGCACGTCACTGGCCGGGGGCAGGCCAGTGACGTCACGGAGCTGGTTCGCCCTCATTGGGCGAACCGCTAACTTGACTGGCCTGTCGCGCCGGCAAGCTGGGGAATTTTAAATTCCCCTAAAACCTGCGCAGGTGAGCCCCTACTAAAGCCGCTCTAATTGCGGCTGTAGGGGCTCAGTGCTGAGCGGGAGCGTGCGTCAGCACGCTTCAGCAAGCAAGCAAGCAAGCAAGCAAGCAAGAGCTAAACATGGCCAAGGCCTTAAGCTTGAAGTGCCAGTTTAAAAAAATAATAATTTTTGGTAATATTGGAATTTTCTCAGTCAGACGTAGAGATTGTATTAATGAATCCAGCCTGTTAGTGCACTAAATGTTACTATTACTCATGGAATGCACTTGGATATGCATCTCTTTCACACATGCCCTCCACTAGAGATGTACTGTACAGTGCTGTGTACAGTAGCTAGTATTTTCACTTGCTTTTCTAGTTGTGTCTTTATTTATCTTGCTACTTTTGGTGTTTATTTTAATCTGGGTTTATTTTATGGAAAATTATGATTGCATCCAAATGTATTTTGTGCATACAGTACAATTTATGTTACTATTTCAGAAGATCCAACCAGACTAAATCAGTTTACTTTATAAAGAGGACAAAGAAAGGAGTATTCAGTCACTCTGTAGATAAGGATCCAAAAGTATGTAGTAGCGGTAGTCAATACTGCTGATGGGCTGTCATGTAAAACCCCAATAAATCACTGATAGTAGAATAAAGGAAGTAAGGTGCTGCACATTTCTCAAATGTAATTAAAAAATACCAACGTGTTGGCTAGATGTCATTGCCTTTATCAAGGTGAGTCCTCACCGATATGTTGCCACAATATTAGTACTGTACATTTTGTGTCATTAAATTTCATTTGAGATGCCCTCATTACCTTACTTCCTTTATTCTTTTATAAAGGTTCATGTGCTATGTTTAACTCTATATGGATGTGTACCTACAGCATGGTTAACTGTATTTAATGAGAGGCAGATATATGTATTAATTACCTGATATCTTCACTGACATGATTCCTGGATATTTATTTATTTATAAATGTTTTACCAGGAAGTAATACATTGCGAGTTTTCAAGTACGTCGTGGGCATAGAGTTAAGATGACAAATAACTACAGTATGAATATGAGCTGTGATAAACAACCATTTGGCAAGATTTTGAACATGTGGTCCTTAAGGTACTGACAGTAGTAATAACAGTGATTGTTCTTTCAAGAAGCAGATGTATTTGTATGAATTCTCTACCCATGATCTATTATTATTCACCAAAGGCCCATATTCTATATTATCTGAATATGCCGTTTCAGGAGTTTTATTGCAAAAAAAATGGAAACCTGTCACAGCCCTCTTCACCTTGCATACAATGAAGAGATACCCAAATCATCCCTGAAATTTTTGTTTCAATGACTTTTTGCCCAAATAACAAATACCCATTAAAAGGGACTGACTTTGCTAAACAATGTCTTCATCGTTTCTTCTATTTGCTCCTATTGCAGATTATCTGGTAACATATCATCAAAATAATCATATTTTTGGTTCGGTCATGTAGTCGAAAAAGGCACAAATGTAGCTAAAAATGTGAAGGGGAAAAAAGCTGAAATGAATTTAGAAGCAGTTCAAATAGTTGATCCAATTCCATGTGGTCTGGTAAGCTAACCCAACATAAAGAGTACTTCAATATTTTGTCATTTAAAAGCCTGCACATCTTAAACTATTTCTAATAGTTCCTTAAAATGAGGGTTTTGGTTATATATTTTGGCCACAGTACAGTATGATCAGCTTTCGCACCACACCAAGGTAACCCCAGTTCTGGCCATTCCTAACTTCTAATGTGATTTATTATTATTTTACCCTTTTCTCTGAGCAAAAATCCTTCTGCTTCTCTCTTTAGTTTTCATGTAAGAAGACAATTGTAGTAGCAAACTTAAATGTTTATTTAACCTTGCTGTTAGCAGATCATCTGGAGTTAGTTGAGTGGGGAGCTTAAACCATTAGAAGGTGGCCACAGTACTTCCAAAATTTCCAATCCACTTCGATGTGTTATGGAATTTTGAAATAGCTTTTTTCTCCAGATTTTTTTATCAGATTATTGACTCATGCATTTTCCTAGAGTTGCATCTTTTACCTTTTCATCTATTTATTTAGCATTTTTCAATTGCCATTTGTGAGTTGCCTACGCAATTTCCCCCCAAATATGATTTTTAGATAGAATTCGCTAACATTGTTAGACCTTTCTGAAACTGAATCATAGAGTCTGCCTTAACAGATATATTTATTTCCCTGTTTTGTTCATTTTATGCCTTGCCATGTTCTGCCAGGATATTATGTGTATCTCTATACATATAATCAGAAGATTCATTTTGATCTCTTTTCTTCTTCACACGATTGCTTTCCTTCACTTTTGTCTTTTCCCCATTTTCTGCAGTTCTCCACGTCCCTCGCCAATATTTGTACTGAAATATATTATCATGCTGGGCTGCTTTCCCTGTTATGAGGAAAATCCCATAATTTACTAAAAATGATCATGTTTTCACTTTGTTCCCAAAAATTTATTTTCACCCAGTCTATGTTAAGGAATGATAAATAGATCAACCCTAAAGTTTCCAGAAGTTGCATGATATGCAAACAAAGCCAGTACAGTATTGTAATCTCAGTTTCTATAATATATGTATATATTTGTGCGTGTGTGTGTGTGTGTGTGTTCTAGCATTTATATACATGTAGTATTCAAAGGTAACATTCTATATCTGACTATGCTACGAAATATTTCTGAACATTCCGAACTTACTAACATGTTCACAACACAAATGTAAAAGGAATTTGAGAGTTGTGTAAGCATGCACATAAAGATTTCCCAAAGTACCATTAAAAGCAATATATTAGTGGTATAGTACAGTAAAAGATGGGGAAATAATGGAGCTCTTAATGCTTCATGGAAATAAAAGCAAGATTTTTTGATAGTAAAGTCTTGCCAGTTATGTTGGAAGATATATTGGTGCTTGGAGTTAGATGACTCATTTTTGCTCAGATTTTGGGCAAAGCAGCTCTTTTTCTGGCCAACTCAGATCTGACTCATTACCACTGGTGAATCAAGAATAAAATACTTTTGGCTATGCACCATTAATATAAGTTTTTGTTCTTTCCTTCCTTAAGATGACAAAAAAGGCAGTCAGCACAGAATTTTTTTCTTTTGTTACAATTAACTGTAAGATGTAGAAGTATGAAAAATGAAAGAGAGAAAATTAACCAATTATTATCATTTATTTATAATGTTCCAACATATTTCATAGCACTGTACAATAGGGTTGGAGAACAAAAAAAACATTAAGTAAAAAACATACATTGTTACAGTAGGTAAGGCGGACCCTGCCCCAAGGAGCTTACAATCTATAAGGAAGGGTAAGTGGGACATACAGGGGGATGAGAAGTTTGGTGTTTCTGATAGCTGCTTGTTAATTGAAGGACTTGGCATTTGGGAAGAAGTACGTAGGATTATGCGGAGGTAGAGCTGTGAAAGCTGGATAATGTGTGAAGATGGAAATGGTTCAATATGCATCTGAAATACTTTACCCAAGATCAATAATCGAGCAGCTGTAACAGCACCGAACAGCAGAAAACGGCGACACCCTTTGGCTGCCGCCAAAGGCTAACGCCTTTGAGGTGACTCTGGTGTTATGTCCCAGAGATTCTTTGGAAGAAATGAAAAAACAGCAGCAGAGCACACAGTACCTCCCAGCAGACATGCAGGGGAGAGGAGCTGATGAACTCCAGGTGGTCTTTGAAGTGTTTCTTTTCCTCAGGCTATTAACCCCATCCATGCTGGCTTCTTTGACTAGGGCAGTGACGGCCTATTGGGGATCCTCACTTATGGAGATGCCTTTGGGGTGACTCGGGTGTCATGTCCCAGGGATTCTTTGGTAGAAACTAAGGCAAATTCTTCTGTAAGTTAAAATTACCTTTAAAAATGAAAAACAAATAGTTTGAGGCAATGACATTTTCCGGTAAAGCATTTTAAGCCTATTTACATCAATAGAGTTAAACGTGAAAAAAGTGGATTTTCTTTGTTTTCATCAATTCAATTGCTGTGCCAGCCTTTTGATGATAAACTATAATTATACTGGTTTCTTTTTAAAGGAATTTGGACTATCACATGCATCTACAATTGCTAGAAGCATTTCAAAATCTGGGTTGCATCAAAAAATCAGTTATCTTAAAAGAAAATCCCTTGCTGTTGACATTGCCGGAATTCAGAATATATTTTAGTTCAACTCATGATCTTTTATCTAAACATGTTGTACCATTTTCACCTATTTGAATTGTTAGACCTGAAACGTCAGTAATACTTTTCAGTTGATGCTGTACAGTAGAACTAAAGGACAATAACATTGTTTGAGAAAGTTCTCTAAGCATTTTATGCTAGGTTTGGTGAAGAGCCTCCAAGCAAGATGGTTGGTCATCATATCAAACTATTTTAGGGTCTGACAATATTCACATCAAAGGTACAGTACTACAAGCTATCTGTTCTATGCATCCCTGGACGTCCTGGACGTCCTTAAAGATGCAGTCTAGTACCAAAGTGAACCAATAGCAGTGACATGTTTAACTAGGTATTTGACACCATTAATATAAATAGATTTTAATATTTTCTAAAAATGTTTAGAGACATATTAACTAAGTGGTGCTATTTCACGATACATCTTCTTGAGCTGGAGGGCGCCTTAAGATAGCGGATGGTGATTACAGTATACAATAGAATAACCAAATGCTCTGGAGTGCTTTTATAATGTTTACCTAATCTCCTTTGTGATAACACTGCTTGTTAACTATTGCGCATACAGGTAAGTTATTGATTCAGATCTTTGTTGTTGTGTATTTTTTTTGAGTTATGTTGACCATATAACGTATTGTTAAGCTCCTAACATATTTAATGACAAAAAGATTTAGGGGCCTATGCTCTTAGAGTTCATAAAAAAAATCGCCGGCCCATAAAAATCACCTTTTTTTGAGCATTGCTATCACGGTATTCAGAAAGTCTCGATTACCTGTGATAGCAAAATTCTCAAAACTGGCGAGTAGCCTGCGATGTGATAATCGCCTCTCTGAAAAGGCCTTACCCAGCGATTTCTTTCAGCTGAAGAATGAGCTGCTCAGAGAAAGCCGCTTCCCTGTGCAAATCTCACCCGAAATTAATGTTTTATAATATATATTTTTTTACTAGTGTACGTGAGCAGGGGGTCTCCGGAACAAAACCACGTTGATTTCAAGTCCGGGTACCCCTTGCCTGCCGAGATATAGGCCCCATTTTTGAGTGCCGATATCTCCTTTGCATTTTATTCCCACAGTCACGTGACGTGGGACATTTAAATGCATAGGAGAAACCGGCACCCCATAACGTGGCCTGTATCGTATAACGTGGCCGGGGGTCCCATAACATGGCCGGGGGTCCCCGGACTTCAATTCAACAAGGTTCTGCTCCGGAGACTCCCTGCTCACGTACACTAGTAATAAAATTTATATTAAAATAGCTGCTACTCACAATAAACATTAAAATCACAACAACACCAATGCCTACCTCCTCTACCCCCACATGACTGATACCAGAGGCCGCAGTTGTCTTGGGCTCCACAGGTGGTCCCTGTGGGTGACTGTGGGCCTGTGGGTGTATGTGGGTTCTCATGTGGTCCCCGCGTGTGTCTGGGGGCCCTCGGGCGGTCCCCGCATGTTTCTGTGGGCCCTCGAGTGGTCCCCGTGGGTGTCCAGTGGTCCTCAGGTGGTCTCCGCGGGTGTCTGTAGGCTCTCGGGTGGACCCCATGGGTCCCGGCTGGCCTGCGGTACCAATCCTGTGGCAAAATGTTTTTGCTAACATTTAAATAAATAAAAACACAAATGACATATGCTGCTCACAAGTTGTGTGAAAAATAAGTATTGAGTTATGGATTCATCCACAAATGCCAAGATTGGCATCGGGTGCGTACTATGAGCTATATATGATAAATATATAAAAATTAGAAGAAAATATGTTTTTAACACTTATACCTTCTAGCTAGAAGCTCATTCAGTATAGCACTCCTGGGACAGTTAAAATATAACTTTTATTAAGTCTCATATAAAATAAAGTGTACATATATTGAAAATAAAGAATACAATATTCAAATACAATGGAGGATGTTGCAGTGATGGAGTGAGGTTGAAATAAATTACCCAATAAGCGTTATCTAAATATATACAAATAAATACGCACTCAGGGACAACCAAAAGACCAAATTCTAGAAGGATAAGATATCTCAATGCTATATAGGATTGTGATATAGAAATGTGCAATATAACAAAAATGCAGTCACAAACACAGCATACCGATCAAACCAACCTATGATCGCTAAGTGTAAAGTCCACCACTATAATACTAATGGATACTGAAAATGATAAACCTATGCCTGTGAAAATAACAATGTATGGTAAACAATATCAATTAATATAGGGTGGAGACTGACATACTGCAATTAAGGTGGAGGGTTAAACACAATCATAGGTTGGTTGTATGTGGATTAATCCTGTGTGTGACTGCAAAGGACATGTGATATAATAACACTATGCTGCCTAGGGGTCACACGACTCCTCTCTCACATTCTCCTCTCACATTCAAAAGGTAGCTAAAACCTGTCATTTTTACCTCCACAATATTACAAGAAACGCCCTTTACTCTGTTGTTCGACTGCTAAAACTCTGACACAGGCCCTCATTCTCTCCCGTCTCGATTATTGTAACCTCCTGCTGTCCGGCCTTCCTGCCTTTCACCTGTCTCTCCTACAATCTATAATAAACTCTGCTGCCAGAATCACTCTACTCTTTCCTAAATCTGTGTCAGAATCTCCCTATTGAAATCCCTCTCCTGGCTTCCTATCAAATCCTGTATCACACACTCAATTTTCCTCCTCACTTTTAAAGCTTTACACTCTTCTGCGCCTCCTTACATCTCAGCCCTAATTTCTCACCATCCCAACTCTTGAGTTCTGCTCAAGGATGTCTTCTCTTTTCCCCTTTTGTATCTAAAGCACTCTTGCGCCTTAAAGCTTTCTCACTGACTGCGCCACACCTCTAGAATGCCCTTCCCCTCAATATTCGACTACCACCTCTCTATTCACCTTTAAGACCCACATCAAAACACACCTGCTTAATGAAGCATATGAGTAGCACTGTGGCTGATACTTTACACCTGCTACATAAACCTTGGCCCCTTGCAGATGCACTTACCAGAACGCCCTCTTACTTCTCTGTACGTTCTTCCTACCTACCAATTAGATTGTAAGCTCTAAGGGGCAGAGACTTATTTTCCTAAATGTTACTTTTATGTCTGAAGCACTTTTTCCCATTATGTGTTATTTATATCATTTGTTATTTATATGATTGTCACTTATATTACTGCTGTGAAGCGCTATGTACATTAATGGTGCTATATAAAGACATAGAACACGTCCTCCTAAAAATAAAAGGAACCGGCACTCCAGAGGTCTTCATACAAAAAAAGAGGTTTTAATCCACATAGATAAATGTTTCGGTCAAACACACTGACCTTTGTCAAGTGTCATCTTAAATATTAAAAAATATTTAACCCGCAATTTTCATTATGAATCTACTTGAATAACAGTTACTGGCAAAAAAAATGTGTTTTGCCGTTTTTTTGACCTACCGCACGGTTTGTTTTTGCAAGAGCGATAACGCTTGTAAAAAAAGCTGTTTACAGGCGATTTTGACATGTTCCCACAGCTTTCTGAATAGCTACACATGCAAAATCGCTTGTAAAGTGTACTTTACAAGTGTTAAATCGCTTATCGAAGCTATTTGAATAGGCCCCTTAGGCTGTTGTCTTTTGTTTTTCTTTTTCTTATTTAAGATTAGGAGAATTCAACAATTTGGGCAAAACATGTTTGTTGAGATGTTAGTGTTGAGGAGGATTATCTTTTATACCTTATTTAACATACTGAGGTTACTGAGGATAGTATGATTATGCAACTAAGGAAACTTACTACTGAGAAGTGATTGCTTTTAAAATATAATTTTTTGCAGGTTGCAATACTTTTTATTGAAGTAATGTTAAAGTTGTTCATGGCGGCTACTAAACATGAGTTTCAAGACTATATTGGTTTCTTCATCAAATATAAAGGTAAAAGTAATCAACACCTGCAATATATACATTTTCTGTCCAGGTACAAAATTGAAACACACCTGAATGATTGATGATAACTCAAATAAACCATAAACTGCAGTAAGATAACTTACACTAAGCATGATCTGACATTTCTTTTATTGGATGCATCTAACCGACAAAATAGTGCTAACTGTTAGATACTAACTGTTTTTAACCTGATGTATAGTCTGGGACTATACAAGGTAATGTATCAAAACTGAAGATGTCTCTGCTTACAGAAACAATTTCTCATCACCCCCCCCACCCCCCTCCCTATGAAGTCATATCAGATGTTAATCACATTTCTTTCAGTAGATGTTAGCAAAGGAGGTTTATTCCACTTCACAAATTGGCAGATCTTTTTAATGTCAGAGTAGAAAAAAGGTGAGGCTACAGTATATAATGAAATGGATATATTCCATAAAAATATGTGATCCGTCTTACTTCTTTCGTCACAAGCAAGTACTTGTTCACTTGAAACTGTCAATGAAAAAATAGCATGTGCAAATGGTATGTGTCCATTTTTTTACTATTTCTTTAAAAGAAAAAAGCAATTTCCAGAAGTGCTTAACATACTGTACTATAATGTGACAATTGCCAAGGGGTCAAAAGACTGTCAGCAAGCTGTGTATCAGAGCATCATGCCATTGACTACTGATTGCAATCTCTGCAATGTTAAAAAAAAAAAAAAAATGATCTAAGACATCAGTTGAAAGAAAAAAATTGCGTTAGCCAAATATTCAGTACACCAGACTTTGTATTTATGAACTAAAAGCTATACAATATTCAGACATGCTTTAATATAAACAGGAACATTTAAAATGATTGCTTGGCCCTAACATGTTTTTCCTCTTGACATTTGTTTATACTTCCTAGAAATTAAACTCTATTTATGGATAACTAAATAACACAAATAAACATCCGACATAGCTGAAAAATCAGCTTTGATTATGCATGAAAATCTACAATGTCGTGTATTCTTGTGCCGTATTCTGATTGCCTGTTTATTTTTACAGAACTGCTGGCGAGCCCATGGAAGAAGAGTCAGCTTTGTGAAGTGCCAAGTCCTCCCTGATATTTCCTGTATGTGACTTCATTGTGTATCCCCCAAAGGCACCCTCAGACATGTCTTGTCTGCTGCTTGGGTGGCACAGTTCAAATGGAACATAAACACTGGGCACAACATTTTGAACAGCAGCTTCACTCCTTCACTGGATGAACTTGAAAGCCACTGAAGTTAAATGTAACCACTACAATTCTAAAGTTACTGTAAACTGGCCTAGGGAAAAACAGGGAAGGTCATACTTTTATCACGCTGCAGAACTCCTTTAGCAGCTGAACATACTTATCAGAAAAATATATATTTTAAAACATATTAGTTGATACATGAAATTGAATATAAGACTTTAGCATGGTTTATATCTACATGGTTGCTCACATATTACACAATATAAAGTGTGCTTTCTCAGTCTGATCATCTGTTGAACCCGCGGTAATACAATTTTGCCTGTGAGCACAGTTTTACAGAAAGTAATAATAATAACTATTAAGATCACTTAATTTTGAACTGAAAGGTAGTGTATTAAAAAGCACGTGGTCCAAGAGGAAATTCTACGAAAAAGCTAACAGGCCGGATACGATGCTAGCTCGAGCTTTAAAAGATAGGCAATCTAAGTTTAACATCCGACGCTTAAAATCGGGCATACAAACAGCCAATCCCAAAAAGATAGTAGAAGAATTTGGCTCATTTTATAGTTCCCTATATGACGGTAAGAAAGTGGCACATAATAACAACACGAGCAGAGCTCTAAGAGATTTCTTGGCCAGCTCAAAGATAGGGAGATTGACAGAGCAAGACAAGGAGGTGCTGGGCGCCGACTTCACATTAGAAGAAGTGTCACAGGCCATCAAAGAACTTAAACCATCAAAGGCACCAGGTCCAGATGGTTTCTCGGGGCTATACTATAAGAAGTTCTCAAATTCACTTGCCCCACGGCTGCTCCACATGTTCAACGCTATATTAGCAGGAGCCCCGATCCCCGGGGATATGCTGCGGGCGTCTATATCTTTAATACACAAACCTGGCAAGGATCCGCTGAATTGTAAAAGCTATAGGCCAATTTCCTTAATTAATACCGATATAAAAATATATGCTAAATTGTTGGCCAACAGATTAAGTCTAATCCTACCCAGACTAATACATCCAGATCAGGTCGGCTTCATCAAAGGAAGGCAGGTAGCGGATAACACCCGGCGATTTATTGATCTGCTAGAATTGGCAAATAAAAATAATGCTCAAACCATGTTATTAAGTCTGGACGCGGAAAAAGCTTTTGATAGGATTGACTGGCCATATCTAAAAGAGACGCTAGCAGCATTTGGCTTCGGGGATCGGGTGAGTGAAGCGATTATGTCACTATACTCAGGCCCATCTGCCAGGGTTATACATCAGGGCTTCCCCTCACTCCCATTTCAAATCCAAAGTGGCACACGACAGGGGTGCCCGCTATCTCCCCTCCTGTTTGCCCTATGTATTGAACCGCTGGCAGCACGCATTCGAGACAATCCGGATATCTCAGGGTTAAACGCATACGCTCAATCCCATAAAGCGGCCCTGTATGCAGACGATATCTTATTAATCATCTCAAAACCCCTCACCTCATTACCAAATCTATTTGACCTACTAGACAAATTCTCCAAAGTCTCTGGGTTCAAAATAAACCAATCCAAGTCTGAAGCTCTAAATATCAATCTCCCTAGACATACAGAGAAACTACTGAAACTAAATTTCAAATTCAATTGGCAAAAGAAGTCTATAAAATACCTAGGGATTCATATCACCAAAGATGCAAAAAGCATCTACAATGCAAATTATCCCAACCTAATTCGGACGTTAAAACAAGACCTAATCAGATGGTCCTCCAAGAAGATTTCTTGGATAGGCAGGATACATAGCGTTAAAATGAATTTACTTCCCCGTATCCTATACCTCTTCCAGACACTACCAGTGCCACTCAAACTGAAAGATATACTCTCACTTCAGTCTGCAATATCTATCTTTGTCTGGAATGGGAAGAAACCGAGAGTAAATAAATTAAATATGAAAAGACCTACCTTAGCTGGTGGCTTAGCGGTACCCTGCCTGTTATCATATTATAAAGCGGCTCAATTAAGTCATATTATACAATGGCACTCAGACCCTTCATTGAAGAGATGGGTGGAATTGGAAAGTGCTGCATGCTCACCATTAGAGCTCAGCAGCCTGATTTGGTTACCTAAATTAGCGAGAAAACCCGCTACCCTGCCGCTCACCTCAATGATCAACTCTCTATCGGTTTGGGAAGCAACAAGAATCAAAAACTCTCTCACATCAAGATACTCTTTAATGTCCCTCATCTGGAACAACACGAGTTTTGCACCTGGCCTAATTGGTAACAGTAGTTCCATCTGGAGATTAAAAGGATATAGTAGACTCAAAGATATAGAAGGATACAATCTAAAAATCAAAACATTCGACCATATCAGACTAGAAAAAGATATTCCCCACACAGAATTTTATAAATACCTCCAGATTAGACCATTCTATAACAAATCTGCCCCATACCCCCCCTTGACAAATTTCGAAAAGCTCTGCCGGGTAGAATCCGACACGAAGGGACTTATATCTACGATCTATGGAGAGGTAGTCGAGTCTGCCACTTCCAAACAGCAAGCACCCTCATTCCAAAACCAATGGGAGTTAGACCTAGGGGAAACCCTAGAAGAAGAAGATTGGGATTCCATATTCTTAGCTACTGCTAAAAGTTCCATAAGCACAACATTGATGGAGAACGCAGATAAAGTCCTTATGAGGTGGTACCTCACCCCACTCAAATTATCTAAGTTCATTCCAGGGTCCTCCCCATTGTTCCCCAAACAATGTGGAGGAACAGCTGACCTGTTACATATGCTGTGGTCATGCCCGCGGATCTCCCTAATTTGGGAACAAATCAGGAATTGGATCCAGAGGATTTTCGACCTCTCTATTCCCCCAGACCCATGGTTGTTTCTCTTAAATAGACCCTTAAAAGACCTGTCAAAATCGCATAATAAACTTATTGCACATTTCGCAATAGCAACGCGGTGTGAGATCGCAGCATTATGGAAATGCCCCGAAATTCCAATTATCCCAAAGATTCGGAATCGTATTTGATTTATCTGCCAGATGGAAAAGCTAACAAGTTTAGTTAATGACACTGGCGACAATTTCCTAAAAGTCTGGACTCCTTGGTTAGCTCAGACAGACATTCCTGGGGTAGAACGTGACACAATCTGGCTATGATAGTTATAAATGCGTTCTCCTACAGAGAGGTGAAGACCGCACCCACAACAAATACCACACACACCATCAGGACGCACATATATACCCAACATCAATGATGGTAACTATTTGTCAGTAGTAAAGACATCTCAACAGCTCACAGAAACCACTCCATCCATTCCCCCCGATCTCCCATTCCTACCCTACCCTTCCCTCTTTCCTCACCCCCCTTTTTTTTTTTTTTTTTTCTTTTTTTTTTTTAATTATAATTGATTACTATTATTATTATCCCCTGACCCCTCACAATAAGAGCGATCATCTTCCGCACGGTTAAGTAGGGCTCGAAAAACCGTGTGGGTCAGTTATGTGTAAATTATTGTTTATTATATGCTAAGTTGTAAAATGTTTAATTGAACGTCTCTCTTTATGTATAACAAGCATATATTCATCAATAAAATTCAAGTTATTAAAAAAAAAAAAAAAGCACGGGGGTAAAAACTTGAATGTACACAAATTCCAGAAGTGAAAATAAATTTAGCAACTAACTTTATCATATTGAGAAAAATAGTAGTAATAAAATTATATCCCCTTCATGCAATTAATACAAAAATATGCTTTAGTACCAAATATTATTAGCCATATTAAACTAAGTAATTTTATATTTATTCTTATGCCTTTTATTCACCTTTAAAAAATGATATTTGCAAGCTTCAGAGATTGCTTTAACACAATGCTAAGAAGGCACGTATGTGATCTCAATGGGTCATGTAAATAACATCAACAATGAATAAATGATCTGATTTTTTTCATTTTACAATTTATAAGGAACCCATCCCAGTATGTTTATTTTTATATTTTAGCTCCTCCTTTGTTTCAAACTCAGGTGCACTACTAGCCACTGACTTTTTTTTCACTTTCTGTTTGTCATACCCACTTTGTTTTTTGTGGGTTTTATTCCATATTTTATTCAAATAAGTATTACGGTTTCAGAATACAATGTATTTTTGAGTTGTGTCTTCTGCTGACGACCTTAAACATGTTGGCATTACTGCACATATTGCCTTACTTTCAAGGAAGGTAGAGGATAGCAGGCTTTTTATTTTCAAGAACGAGCTGTATTGTTTTGTACCATGGTGGTTTTTTTTTTTGTACAGTTCTCCATGTAATGAAAAAAAGCAGCGATGGTGTATTTCCTTGCAGTATTCTAATCACAGTGCTTGATAGTCGCCTGACTTCTAAGGCATACTTCATTTTTTTTTTCATATTTTCCTAACTCAAAGGATATATATTAAAGCCATAAGTGAAGATTGTCATGCTTTTTATTCAGAAATATGAAAGAAACCTTAATTAAAACAAGGTTTGGGGGAAGGCTGTGATATGAAAGATATGGAACAATATGGTTCCATTTACAGCAGACTCAAACCTGTAAATCAAAGATGAAAGATTTCACTCAGCTAGGGTTATATCATTCTCTTTTGTTATATACGCAGACTGTTTTGTGCTTGCATTTGGGTTTGTTTAGGATTAGCATTCAATTTGAAAGAGACTTTTATTACATGCCCGTAAAGAAGTGCTGATATAGAGTTGAGCATTTTTCGAAATAGGAAACCTTCATTGATAAGAATAACCAAAGGGGATGTAATTCTGTATTATACACAGTTGACTTTTAATTTGAAATGGTTCTGTTAAAAAATAATACAAAACACTGATGAAGTCATAGGGAAATCAATGTAGGGCATGTTTAAGAGGAAGCCGTTCTGTGACTGTAAAAGAGCGAATTTCCCCCATTTTGTTTAAGTTGTTTGATTGTCTTGTATGTGTTTTTCTCAAGTATTTACAGTACAGGTGGGATTTACTTAGGGAGCTTCATAGTTATTTACAGATAAGAACTAGTAAATATTCCAAAAAATCCTCACCGTTTTTTTAAACCAGGTGAGACCCAAACACACCAAGGCCTTACTCTGGCAGATGTGCGTGCCTTTTTATTTTAGATGGGCACAATTATATAGCAGAGGATATCCCTGCACTAATGCTGTACATGATATCTGTTTAAATTGGCAAAGAGGAAATGTCCCTGTTTATGTGCAGACCTATTCAAGGTGCAAGAGACATAAGGGTGGGCAAATATCAAATAAATCACACACAAATATGTACATATGTGTGTATTCAGGTGTATTTAAGCACGGTGCCATTATTGTAATTATGTACTGTAGCTTTACTTCATCAAAAAGCTGTGGTTTACTTTTAATAAAGCGGGATATATATATATATATATATATATATATATATATATATATATATATATATATATCAAAGATTGTGTCAAAAAAGAGAAAACAGTATATAGATAATCTGGAAAAAAATATTAAAAACATGACTTTGCATGGTAAAAACTGATAAAGTGGTGGCTAGAAGAGAGGCTCTTATTAGAAGGGATAAGAAGACTTAGATATGTTAAGAGTTTAAGATATAAATTGGAAATGTGTAAAGCTGGAGAATTTTCAAGGTCTGCATGATGGTTACCAAATATAGTACTCAGGGACATGCATGTATATATAAAGAAAGAGAAAGAGAGGACGGCAAAACATAATAGTAGCAAAATATCAAAATCCTCAATTTTAATACTTTAATAAGGATTATCAAAAAAATCTTGTAATCTGTGTACCTTTGTACAGGGGATTCTTTGTATAATATTTGCTACTATAAATACATCTCTGTACCCTAGCCAAATTATATGAAAAAAGTTATTTTCACACACGCGGAAAAAAATGTGATTCGCTAATAACGTCAGCCGTGGTGACCCGGTTTTAAACTGTGGCACTGTAATATTTTGGGACAGTTTAGCAGGCAATGGCCTACAGTATTTTTAGAATTTGCGATACATGGATTTAAATGCGAATAGCATCCCTTATAATCATTAATTATTTTTTCACGTGACAGATGTGATCTTTGCTATTTAGTAAAAGCTGGGATTTCCCTTTTTTTCTAAAGGAATATGTCAGAAATCCAGAACGCCTTCAGATCACATAGTTACAATGAAAGAACAATGTAGTCATTCCAGAAAAACAGAGCTATGTAAACTCATAGTGAAACATGAAAAAGAAAATGTAAAGCAGCATTATATGCAGCCTGAAAAGTCAAAGTGAAGTCAACGGCTGAACTGTATATGTACTGTATTGAAATTTCTTTCTCGCAGAAATACATGAAAATACTAATTACATATTGTCTAGAACCATGAATTCAGCATTTACATTTTAACTGGAGAATGAGTTAGCTTTGGTAACTGGCACAGATAAAAAACCTGGCAAAATGTTGTGTTAATATGGCAAATATTCAATATCAGCTGCAAAAATTACTTTTCATAACTTTATTTCTAATGCGTTTAGAACCTTGTGAATGTATCCAACATCAGCAAAATGAATTTGCTGAAGAAACATCAAATACTCATCAGAAAAATCAAAACGAGTAGTCAGCAATTTATTAGAAGGACAGGTATGTAATTAAAATAATTGGCCTTTGTATTCAATATTTATAGATTTAGAAATAAAAATCTGTATCAATCAGATAAAGCTTATTTTATTTTTGAGAGAGAAATAGAACTATATCTAAAAACACGGAGATTAAGGAAAATGTTCATATCCGCTCTATTGACAATCTATATTATAGATACCGGTGATTGGTCACTTAGTGAGTGGTGAAGTGTATTGCAGTGTATATTAGTTTATTATGTTTAAAATAGATAAACTCATGAATAGACTTTACAGATGCAACATAATAAAGTTAGAAATGTACTCTTAAAGTCATATAAATTTATAACAAAATGTATTTATTTAGGGCAACGGAAGAGGCTTTGTATGATCCCATCTCCATTTTTTCCTTATTTGTAAGGTCCTCAAATGCTGTTTCTGGATATTAAAAGCATTTACATTGTGTAACATTTCTGCAATAGTATAACTAAGCAAAGACCCCTTTCAGGCCTTCTGGCTTTTTTGCTTTTTTGCTTTTTATGTGTTTATCATTGTTTTTATACTATGTGACTAAACTATTGTAATATACACAAAAAAACTGTGTACGTTGTACATCTGAATGTCCTACTGTGTGTGACAACAATCCAACTTTTTGGCATACTGTAGGATGCTATTCTATTGATATTGCTGGTATTTCATATTCCATTGTAACAACTATATAATAGTTTAATTGTGATTGGTACACAGATGATTTCACACTGTTGTTCAGACGTTTACCCAATAATGTTTATTCTGTGAAATGTAAAGAAAACTGTTAGTTGCCATTTTTAAGTTTGTTTTCAAAGGGGGTTATTTATCAAGGCATTCTAGCTTCAGGACTCAGGCAGTACTGTTACAAAACATAGCACCAGAGTTATTCAAATAAAAACACCACTGCATTTGAGTTGGTTGTTTGTCTTTGATAAATCCAGTGCTATTTCTGCACCGCTTTTGCAGGTGAAATTTTTTGAGCAAATGTAGATAATCTTTTTAGTTTCTTATGATGAAGACCCATTAGTCAGGAATGTTTATGCCATCTCATATGAGAATGTGTTTTGTCCTGCTAAAAAAAATGATGCTTAGATGAAAATTGTTATACATCCTACTACAATCTGCCTGCTGCTTAACTCCTACCTAACTCTTCCTGTTTAAACTCCTTATACTATAAGATTGCATTTGGGACAAAATAGCAGAGGATGAAGAGTTTAAAATGCTTATTTCAGCATCACTTAGAGGCCAAATTGCCTTAATTCACAAGCATGGAGCCGCAGAGATTTGAGAAAATTAAACTGCATTGGATTCTTTTTAGCAGAAGAGTATTGTATTGCAGGTGTATATTGCAGCTCTTTAAGTCCCATATCAAAACTCCTAAATGATGCACCTGGAGCAATATACTGGACAGTATGGGACAGTCTGCTACAATGATCCTAAGAGAAGCACTTCCGAATTTACTTTCTTAGCAGCAACTTTATGGCAGAACGGCAGTTTTTGAAGGTGCACTGTATTTAAATTAATCTTTTAAATATTAAGTTAATTGTACATGTGCAGTGTAATTTTATCGCTATGTAGGAATGGGCAAATATGTACAAAACGTCCCCATGGAATCTAATAGACATGTCTACAGATTGAATGACCCAACCTGATAAAACACAGTTTTCACCTTCAGCACATGCCTATGGAGTACAGAATAGCCTAAAATGCCCTTACTTTGGCAAAGAATGACTAGCTTTTGCATGAATAGGGATTGTAGATATTAAATCCATTACTGCACGTAAAATCATTACCAGAATATAATCGACACTGTACTTCATTAACACAGAGTTTGTATAGATGACAACACACTGCAGAATAAAATTATTTTATATGGGTGAATTTAAGGAAGTAACTAGAATCTCTAAAAACATTTTTTTCATGTAGTTACCAGTGCATTCCCCCCCAATATGTAGTTCATAATGTATGTACATTATCCTAAGCAATGAATATGAACACATGTGCCAAATTCTGTGTAAGTAGTAATATATTTACCTGTCCCTACTAAACATTTTATCTGCTGTTTTTGCATCATTGCTCTGAACATGTCTGGTCTTCATGTGAATAAAAGTTATTTGTTATAAACATATTTGTTCAATGCTCATTTATGTTCTGTTGAAGAAAAAAAAAAGAATTGAAATGTGCTTTCAGAATTGCATTATTATTATTTTTTAGGCCAAAGCAGTAACACCAAAGGTGACTTTATAATGAAGCTGGAGTGTCTAATGTTTTATGTGAATAAATTCCAGGCAACGGGAGAAACATGAGAATGTAATCTAAGCAATGCTGTCACAGCCTTGGCCAAGAGAACAGCATTTTTTATATATCAAAAATACTTATTTAAGTCTGTGTCTGGTTTTAATATCAATATAACACATTATAGGCTACAGATATTAAATGTTGTAAACCTCAAGGCACCTTCGGCCAATTCACATAAGGCTTCAAACCGTTTAGTAAATCTAGGTCTAAATTGTTTAAATTGAAAGCCAACAGCCAGTGTTTATCTTTGAACTTTATTATCTTTATTATGCTCACAATTGCTTTATTGTCATGTTCGCTGTCTACAAGTCGTGACTCACTTTTTTGCTCTCAAACTATATTTATATACAGATTTTTTGGGGGAAAAGTCACAAGCATAAACACAAGGACAGGTATTTATTACGGTTCACATAGTTCTGCACTGTGCTAACGTGATTTTTCTTTAGCCATTTTAAAAGCGCTTGTATGTATCAATCCTATCTGCAGAGAATTATCACAATAAAAAAATACAGAACAAGGAAAAAATAAAACAAAAAATCTTGACCTAATCCAAAAGACGTAAATGGCACTAACAAATTCTCAGATTAAAAAACATGCTGATGTAAGAAGATGTAATTAGTGCACTGGGAGCTACTTAAAGCCCAATTGCAAATCTACAAATATTTTATTTGTAAACTAACTTGCCAATGGGTTGTGATATAAAGTGTAGATATGACTTCCTCTGGCATTTTAGTCATATACGTGCTGTACTGAAAATATTTATGAGTTAAAAATGTGGGATATAGATAATACTAGCAAAGGTTACTCACACTCAGTTTTTATGCTTGCTCTTTTACAGTTGTATTTTACATTTTCCTTAAAATAATTAAACAAAATATATTTGAATGACTGCAAAATGTTAATGTATTCTTTGTCGCATATATATTCACTGTTTGTCATTATTTGTGTTTCATTACCCAGAATCCTTTGCTGCAGTGGATGCGTTGTATGCTAAAAGATAATAAGAAAGACTGGGTTGCAGATCTGTCTGAAACATGCAAATGTACCCACAACTGGTATTTTTTATTTGCTGTACATTGTATATTTCAGCAGTTGTCCCCCCCAGAGATTAATTGCAGTTTTCCATTGCAGCCATCTTGGGCTGTTCACTTAAGGATACCATATTTTTCAACAGTGTATAAAAATATTATCTCACTCTGGGGAAAGGGAATGCCAACATAGGCATATACAGCAGTGCGCTATTAAAGTGAATATAATATATTTCTGTTTGTATTATATGTATAATTTGAATCATCATAAAAATGTTTAAGAAATCCAATATTGAAATTATAATTATTTTTTTTAGAAAACATCATAAAATACTATTTTTGCACATTTTTTCCATAAACTATTTGTGCATGCCAATCTCCTCAGTTGACAATGGTAATATTTGACTGATTCTGAGAATCAATGAGTCATCCATAATCTCAAAGTTCTATCTAAATTGGAAAGAAAATACAGTACTAAACTCACTACAATTCAACTCCAAGTGTATGGCATCACCATATGATCCATTTAAGGGAGTTGTGTATCATGGGGGATACTGTATGTATAAAAAAGCAAAAGTTTTAGTTAGCATTAATTTTCTCCTGCTCAATATTGTATGAAGCAATCTGAGCTATTGTATTGTTATCTGAGATTTTTACATCTAGCCCTGAGCAAAAGAGGCTAACACCATCTCAGATCTTGAGGACTTTTTGATCCAACTGTGCTCCAAATGTTGACACAAACTTTGATACATCTCATTATACTGTTGCTCCAAGCAACTCCTCCCCTGACTGATCCAAAACCACTCCTCAAATTCCTAACTGGAGCAGAACTGTTACAGTGCACCTTAGATAAATCGACGCAAGAACTGTACACAATCAATGCAAATTTCATAATTTTTGTAGCAATGCTCCACGATTTCTATGGTTCAGACACTTAATACGTATCCTCAAAAGTCTGCTAGCTGCACAGCTCAAACAATGATTGTGTAAATACAGCACCAGAGTTATCTAAGAAAAAGTTCCAACAAAACCGATGGGGTTTTTTTCTGTGATAATTCAGCAGTTTCGCTCCTGATTCTGCTGTGTGAAGACCTTGATACAAAGTCAATAGTGTTTGTCTGGCCATCCTTTTGTTAAACCAACCATGCCACATAAAAAGTAGTTTACTTTTTGTCTTTACAAAGTATTTACTTTTTGTATTTACTAAGAGTAGGGAAGGTTAGTAGGAGACCGGCAGAAAACAAACCTTTTTCAGATGTTCCTGGAATTCTTTTGTGATTTACTTTAAGTTAAGAACTACAGGTTTTCATTATTAACAAGTCTTACAAACGTTCTTGGCAGCTCATACAAGGCATAGAAAATGCAATAGGAGGTGCTCATTGTGATGATGATTTTCTTGTGTTTGTATAATACCATTAAAAGGGTTTAGAAGTCGGCATATTTGATTTCCAAGTATTCAGCATCTTTTCTTCAGAGACAACGTACTGTAAGAGTTGTTTTTATAATATATTAGGAACCAAATTCAGATTTATTTAACAAATGGAGTTAATTGTGTTACAGATATTCCATGGAAACAGATTGTAATTGTCCAAAGCAGGGATCTACAGTTATTGATAGCCAGCTAAGACCAACCAATGAAAATATGGGAAAATTTTCTTAGGGTCCCTTTACTGGTGGCCCTGATAAGTACACATTGGCATTTCACAGTCTTATTTGGAGTGATTGTTAGTGAATGTGTGGACATAGCTGCAGCTCCCCTTAGCTGGAGAAGAAGTCCCAAGAACATTTAAGCAGGAAGCCATGCTCAAGTCCACACTTAGCAAGCCCATGGAACGCTTCTCTGTATCTTGAGAGAGGGATGAAGTTGCTACAGGTTGGGAATGTGATGCTATAAAAAGAGATCTTAATATGGAGTGTAATACTTTTTTCTTCTTTTAAATAATCACTATTACCATGGCAGACATTAGAACAGATTTGGGAGAAGACTATTTTAGTCAAATCTCAAGTTATCTATATATCCTCTCAAACTTTCCTCTAAATAACATAGGGAGAGACTTCTGTGCTCAAACAGGAGCACACCTGATGTACCTGGGAGATATGCTAATGAGATATGCAAAGTATATTAAAATTTGTCATATCACAAACTACCTAAAATGATTTCAATAAAAACTACACTGAGGTGACATCTTTTGAGGAATGGGGTACTGGTTTCAGGCCCAAAAGGATTAGGTGTCTCTCCACATATTATTTGAAGATGTGTTTAAGGGGATATATAGCAATTTGGACCTTCACAAAGAAGAATCTCTCTCAGCGGATGACAAGTACCAGCATTGGCATTGTACGAGGAAGACAGTATCTCTCCGAGGAGCTGAGATGGAGATTGAATATTGAACTCATGCACTTTATTATTCTATGTTAGTAAATGTAACCATTGCATATTTTAACCTATTTTTTTATTGAAACTGTTCAAGCAATATTTCACTAGGAAAGTGTGCCTTCCCTTTCCTTTTTCCTTGATTCACATTTGGAGTAGTTTTCCCCATGGAGAAGGCAGCCTGCAACACCTAAGGATCAATTGTGGTTTTTATTATTATTGTTTGCACTTTTATGTTATTTAATTATTTCATGATCTTAATATATTCTAGCTATTTAGTTAAGTAGTTTGGTTTTGCGTTCGACTAAAGTTTTTATTTAAGTTATCATTAGTTTACGTTAACACTCAATTTTGAGTTATTATACTCAGCTTTAACAGTGTTGTCCTTTATTTTTGTATTATATATATATACAGTGTTCGACAATTCTATACATTTACACGCCCGGGGCGGGTGGATTTAACCTCCGGGCGAGTAAATATTGGCCCAAGCAGCACACGTGTTTGTTTTTTTAAATTTCCCTGCTCGCGCTCAAATTTCCCTGCTCGCTTAAAAAAAAAAAAAAAACTCCCGCTGATTGGCGCGCTCCCAGGCTTTGAGGGCGCGCGGCCAGGCTCTATATGAGCCCGCCCCCAACAAGCGGCCATTTTTTTCCCAAGGAGGACACAGTAAGTACTATCTGTGCCTTCCCCCTGTCCCCGCTTCCCCCCGTGTAAGCCCGCGGGGCCGGGAGATTGGAGCGGGGATGTCCCCTCAGGTCCCCGCTTTACACAAATCCCCGTGTCAGCCCGCGGGGCCGGGAGATTGGAGCGGGGATGTCCCCTCAGGTCCCCGCTTCACCCGGATCCACTTGTCAGCATGCGGGGCCAGGAGATTGGAGTGGGGATGTCCCCTCAGGTCCCCGCTTCACCCCGATCCCCATGTCAACCCACGGGGCCAGGAGATTGGAGTGGGGATGTCCCCTCAGGTCCCCACTTCACCCCGATCCACGTGTCAGCCCGCGGGGCCGGGAGATTGGAGCGGGAGGGGGGGGAGCAGGGTGGTGGTGCTGGTCGCGGCCTTTCCTCTCTTCTGACCCCCCCCCCGTGTGTGTAGAGTGAGAGAGTGTGTGTGTGTGTATGTATGTGTGTGTGTATATATGGGAGTGTGTGTGTGTGTGTGTGTGTATGGGGGAGTGTGTGTGTATATGGGTGTGTGTGTGTGTGTGTGTGTACATGGGGGAGTGTGTGTATGTATATGGGGGAGTGTGTGTGTATATGGGGAGAGTGTGTGTATATGGGGGAGTGTGTGTGTGTGTGTGTATATGGGGGAGTGTGTGTGTATATGGGGGAGTGTGTGTGTGTGTGTGTGTGTGTATGGGGGAGTGTGTGTGTGTTTGTATATGGGGAGTGTGTGTGTGTATATGGGGGAGTGTGTGTGTGTGTATATGGGGGAGTGTGTGTGTGTGTGTATGGGTGTGTGTGTGTGTGTGTATATGGGGGAGTGTGTGTGTGTGTGTATATGGGTGTGTGTGTGTGTGTGTATATGGGGGAGTGTGTGTGTGTGTATATGGGGGAGTGTGTGTGTATATGGGGGAGTGTGTGTGTATATGGGGGAGTGTATGTGTATATGGGGGTGTGTGTGTGTGTGAATATGGGGGAGTGTGTGTGTGTGTGTATATGTGTGTATATGTGTGTGTGTATATGTGTGTGTGTGTATATATGTGTGTGTAGGACACCAGATCAGTCACCCCCCCACCTAGTCAGTCAAAGTCACACAGTCAGTCACCATCTCCCCACCCAGTTCCCCCCATCAGTCAGTCCCCCCCCTATCTCCTCCCTGTCTCTCCCCCCTCCCTGTCTCTCCACCCTCCCTGTCTCTCTCCCCTCCCTGTCTCTCTCCCCTCCCTGTCTCTCCCCCCTCCTTTCTCTCCCCCCTCCTGTCTCTCCCCCCTCCCTGTCTCTCCCCCCTCCCTGTCTCTCCCCCCTCCCTGTCTCTCCCCCCTCCCTGTCTCTCTCCCCACCCTGTCTCTCACCTCTCTCTGTCTCTCACCCACACTCTCTCTGTCTCTCACCCACACTCTCTCTGTCTCTCACCCACATTCTCTCTGTCTCTCACCCACACTCTCTCTGTCTCTCACCCATACTCTCTCTGTCTCTCACCCACACTCTCTCTGTCTCTCACCTACACTCTCTCTGTCTCTCACCCACACACTCTCTGTCTCTCACCCACACTCTCTCTGTCTCTCACCCACACTCTCTCTGTCTCTCACCCACACTCTCTCCGTCTCTCACCCACTCTCTCTCTCTCTGTCTCTCACCCACTCTCTCTCTCTGTCTCTCACTCACTCTCTCTCTCTGTCTCTCACCCACTCTCTCTGTCTCTCACCCACTCTCTCTGTCTCTCACCCACTCTCTCTCTCTGTCTCTCACCCACTCTCTCTCTGTCTCTCACCCACTCTCTCTCTCTGTCTCTCACACACACTCTCTCTCTCTCTCTCTCTCTCTGTCTCTCACACACTCTCTCTCTCTCTGTCTCTAACACACTCTCTCTCTGTCTCTCACACACTCTCTCTCTCTGTCTCTCACTCTCGATCTGGATATCTTATTTACCCTGTATATCTTAACTGCCCTATACTACACCGACATAATTTATACTGCTTTCTTCCAGATCTGACTCAAGCTTCACATGGAAGACATCGGAACCCCCCCTAACCCAGAAGACAGGTAGGGAACACCTCCCCTCCAATGTATAACATTGCGGGAATACGGGTACCTGGACATTGAGGGACTGCGGACCAGGGAAGATCCCAGGCGGGATCGCCGCTTTAGATATTGTGATGCGGGGACATCCAGACACTGGTTAAGGGATTCAGGAAACTAGTCACTCACATCTGGCTTTTATTTCTAGATACAACATTTACTTACACACACACACACACGTAAAAAGGACTAATTGTAGTATAATGTAATACAATAAATACATTTGTCAAAAACGAATGTTCTGACTAGGAATTTATTAAATGTATTTTATTTATATATTTTATTTTAAAGCGGGGTTTGGGGGCGGGACTAGGGTGGGGGGGGCGGGTTGGGGGCGTGACTATTGGGGGCGGGACTAGGTGGCGAGTAGATTTTTTGGTTGGGCTAGTAGATTTTTGGGTGATTTGTCCAACACTGTATATATATATATATAATATATATATATATATATATATATATAACAATAAAAGGAAAGTAGTAGCACCTTCCAGTTCCCCACTGATACAAATATTGTAATGCTGTGAATATATATACTGCAAGCAATATTGTTAGGGAACAATGCCTGTGCAAAAATAAAATTATATATATAAAAACAATATAAAAATGATATGTAAAATATACAATACAAGTGAAAGTCCAATCCCAAAATACTGTCCTTCAGAGTCTCTGTAGCCTGAAAATGGGGACCACTAAATCCCTCAAGGATATGTAAGGAAAAAGCAAAAAACAACAGGCGCACTCATAGTGTAATATGTATCAAAAATGTATATGGGGTTGGTAAAAATCGATTGCGCACTCACAAACATAACAGGAACATGAGCATGTTTGAGTAAAGCTCAATAGCCAACAGCAGCAGGGTTCCAGCAGGGTGAAAAATAACCATCTAAGGGCTCCACCGTGTGCTGCAGGTGCCGGTAAATGCGTGGATATCTTCCGTGTACTGAGTACTTCCTTACTCCAGTCTCTCCATTCACCGAGATCTCGCGAGAGTAGTGACGTCAGCTGGAGCTCCTGGATAGGCTCTGACTCCTCTCGTGGGGGAATGTTTCCCCTGACGAAGTCTTAAGGACAAAACGTGTAGTGTGTGTTTCGGATTAACTGTGCAATTACATTTGAATTTTATATGTTCATCTATATGCACGAACACTATACTGGAACTTTGAGCGCATTACTAAGAGCAGAGCAGGTGTATTAAGCTCAACCAATGCAGTGAGTCCCCACCGAGAGGAGTCAGAGCAAATCCAGGAGCTCCCGCTGACGTCACTACTCTCGCGAGATCTCAGTGAATGGAGAGACTGGAGTAAGGAAGTACTCAGTACACAGAAGATATCCACGCAGTTACCGGCACCTGCAGCACACGGTGGAGCCCTTAGATGGTTATTTTTCACCCTGCTGCTGTTGGCGATTGAGTTTTACTCAAACATGCTCATGTTCCTGTTATGTTTGAGTGCGCAATCTATTATTACCAGCCCATCTAAATTTTTAATACATATTTCACTATGAGTGCGCATGTTTTTTTTTTTTTGCTTTTTACACACACACACACATACATACATACATACATACATACATACATACATACATACATATATACATATATATATATATATATATATATATATAACAAATATTGGACTCATTACTTGCACTTCTCACTTACAGTTTGATCAAAAGATGCAACCACATGACTCCTTTGTTACACAGACTTAGGTTCTAAATGTAAAGAAGTCACTAGTTTATTTTAGCCCAATTGGTAGGAGTGCAGGAATTGTTCTTTGCTTTCCATAAATGTGTAGCCATGCCATCTGTGGCTACTAGTCTGCTTCCCTCAAATAGCATTTCTAAGCAAGAAAAAAAACCTGTAATAAATACAAAATTATAAAAACATTTAAACGAAAATAATTTAACTTTGGGACCAAAAATATTAGAATGAGTTGATTGCCGAGGGAACGGAAACCAATCTTTAAAGCAGCAATTCCCTTTTTTAGATTCTGTAGCCTGGAGTCTTACTGCCAAATACTGTACAGGGAAAAAGGGATTATAACCATACACAGTTAAAGGGGTGATGCCTAAAAGTGTATTAATGCAACACTGATCAGGTTGTTAAGGAACACAATATGTGAATGATTGTTTGGCATGAGGTTGGGCACTCTTACTCATAATCTAAGAGAGCGACGCAATGGCCTTACGGGTCCTGCTGGCACTGAGCTGCGTGAATGAATTGCAATGTGGTTCAAGTGCAATTGTAATAAGAGGGGCATTATAACCAGGAGTTAAAACAAATAATGTGTGAAACAAGGTATTTTAAAATACAGTAAATTGTTAGCATTTAATACTCCATAGTTTAAATCAGCGGTGCGCAAACTGGGGGGCACGCCCTCCAGGGGGGGCGCAAGATTATTCACGGGGGCACCGGCAGTTGCAGGGACACCACACTCTTCCCCCAAGGCATTTAAATGAATGCCGGGGGATCGCGTGAGGCCTCGGCAACTTCACTTACCTTATCTTCCGCGACACGTCGCCATAGCAACGCAGTCATGTGATGTCACGTTGGTATGGCAACGTGACGTCACATGACCCTGCGGTGTCATTTGACGCTGGGAGCCGAAGAGAAGGTAAGAGAGGGGGGGGCGCGAGCAGAGAGGGAAGCAGGAGGGGGGGCGCAAGTAGAAAAGATTGTGCACCGCTGGTTTAAATAGTGAGTAGGATTGAGAACAACACCCAATGCACATCTTGCCACATATATCTGGACTTGGACCAGCTGCTCCATGGAGCGTACCACTGTGGGAAGTGTGAGCAGGTGGTCTCTTTGGAGTCTCAGATTGTTGATCTAAAGAGGCAACTTGCAACATTGAGAGACATTGACAATCTTGAAAGGAATTTATTGCACACTGAACAGGCCCTGGCTGGGACTAGTTGGGCCGAGGGTAGATTGGTTACTGAGGACCAGGAAGAGGCAGGTATCTGCGTAATAGTTAAAAGGGGAAGCAGGGGAAGAGTCAGGCCAGTTTTGAGCTGTCCCGTCGCATAGATTTGCCACAGAGTGAAGATATTGGGGGCGTTAGGGCAGGAATATTGAGACTTGGAGACTGATTCCTTTAGTAAGGAAACAATTCCTCAAGCATAGAGGGGACTCAGGATACTGAGAGACCAAGAAAGATTGTGGTGGTAGTGGACTACATTATTAAGGGGGTGGAGAGAAAAATCTGTTGCCGTGACTGCATGAACAAAACAATTTGTTGTCTCCTTGGTGCTCGGGTTCATCACATTGCTGAACAGGTAGACAGATTTTTGGGAGGGCCTGGGACTGACCCAGCGGTCGTGGTGCACGTTAAACCCAATGACAAAGTTAAAGAGAGATGAAGGGTCCTAAAAAATTATTTCAGGGATCTAGGCCGCAAGCTTAAGGCAAAAGCCTCCAACTTATTTTCAGAAATACTACCAGTGTCATGTTCTACCACAGGGTTTTTACTGAAACATAGTGGCATGAAACTCAGGACAGGGCAGTTAATTTAGAGGGTTATTCCCTTTTTCGGAGGGATCGAGGAAATAGAATAGGTGGTGGAGTATGTTTATATGTTAAACCGAATTTAAAACCTATAATAAGGGAAGATGTTTATGAAAGGATTGTTGAAAATGTAGAGACTTTGTAGATAGAAATTAGCAGGGCTGGTAAAAGTACAAAGAAAATATTTGTAGGAATATAGTATAAACGACCAAATATTTAGGAGATTGAGGAAGCTAAAATACTTTTGCTAATGGAGAAGGCAGCAAAATTAGGTCATGTTTTCATAATGGGTGATTTTAATTATCCGGACGTAGATTGGAGCAATGACATAAGCATTACAACTAAAGGAAACAGTTTTTTTGGGGTGCTTAAAGATAATTATATGACCCAAATTATTGAGAAACCAACCAGTAGAGGGGCATTACTTGATTTGGTAATATCAAACAATGTAGAAGAAATAACAAATATTCAAGTATATTTGGGAAACAGTGATCTCATTTGAAATAAATCATCAAAAAACATATACGGTTCAACACAGACATTTAAGGAAGGCAGATTTTAATAATCTGAGCATTAATCTACAAGGAATAAATTAGGATGATATTTGTGTAGGAAAGAATGTAGAAGATAAAGGGTCAGTCTATAAAAGATTGTTAGAAAAGCACACTTATGTAATAAATATACAAGAAACAAGTCTGAACCAATCTGGTTAAATAAACACGTAGGGGAGAAAATGGATAGGAGAAGGAAGGCATGTACAGTAGATGCTAAAATTTAGAAGGGATGTAGGCATCATATCATTATTATAAGGCATGTGACAAAAATTGCAAAAGGGCAATTAGATTAGCAAAAATTGAAAATGAAAAAACGATTTGCAATGAAATCTAAGAACAGCCCTAAAAAGTTCTTTAAGTACCTTAATAATTGAAAGATTAGAAAATTACCCTTTTAGTGTGAGATCGGCAGACACATTATTGGAGATAAGGTAAAGGTGGAGGTATTAAATACATGATTTGCCACTGTATTTACAAAGGAGGAGTCAATTGCAAAAATATTGCAATAGGAAGAAGCCTCTATATTAACAAAAAATAGGGTTTACTGAGGAAGAAGTGCATAGGCAACTTAATAAGAATAAAGATTAGAAAAGAACATATAGGACCCTTTTAGTGTGAAGAGGGCAGGCAAATTATTGGAGATAAGGTAAAGGTGGAGGTTTTAAAAAAATATGTATTTGTTCAAATTAAAATAAATAAAGCACCTGGCCCCAATGGCATGCACCCAAGCATGATAAAGAGCCAAGTTCACTAATAGCCAAATGGTTATATGTGAAATTCATGGACTCCATTTCCATAGGCTCAGTACCACAAGCTTGACATAAAGCAGACATGGTGCCTATATTAAAAGAAAAGGGTGTGTGTGGCGAGCACGTGCATTTTAAGTTAAACTTCATTGTGTTTTGTCACAATAAATTGTGATTATACTCTCAAAAGTCTTTCATTCAAGCAAAAACATCAAAATCAAAATACTCTTTCATTGGCAAAACACAAAAAGACATTTAAGATTAAACGTGCATGTTCGGCACACAGACCGTTTTTGTTTTTAAAAATATATGTACTGTAGGTCTATAAAATAGCAATGTTCAGAAGTCATGCCATATTCTGGATTCTTAATAAAACATACTGTGCATAGTGCATCCTGTTAATGATAAGATAATTCTGCTTAATACATATTTTCACTTATACTGTACATATACAAACAAATCAGCTGTGTGTTTCTTTAATTTGAAGATTACTCGTGTTTGTGTGGGTGTGTGTGGAGGGGTGGGTCTGTGTGTGGGGGGAGGATATGTGGGGGGTGTCTGTGTGGGGGGGGCATGGGCGTGTCTGTGGTGGGTATGTGTCTGGTGGGGTGTGTGTTTGTCGGGTGTGTGTCTAAGGTGGAATGTGTGTGGGGTTGGGGGGTGTTGGGTGTTTGTGGGGAGTGCAGGGTGTGTGTGTTAGGGGTGTATTTGTGGGGTGGGGTTGTGGGGGTTGTGTGTGGGGGTGTGTGCGTATGAGGGGGTTATTGGGGGGTGGGTGTGTGGGTGTGTGTGGTAGGTGTCGGGGGTGGTGGGTGTGTGTGAGATGGGTGGTGGATGGGGGGGTGGGGGAGGTGGCTGTTGTTGGTGTATGAACTACAACTCCCAGCAGGCTAAAAAATACAATGATGTCACTGCCACTGACACTTCCGTCTCCATGAAGGAGATTTGTGCTAATGGAAATTTCATTAGGGGCAGGTGCCAGCAAAGAAGTTTCGCTTCAAAAGGGAGCTAGATCAAAACCGGGGAATTACAGACTAAGTGTGACATCAATAGTGGGGAAGCTACTTGAAGGTTTAGTATGGGATAATATTCAGGAATACACAATGGATAACACAATTATTAGTAATAGTAAGTATGGATTTATGAAGGATAAATCATGCCAAACTAACCTTATTAGTTTCTTTGAGGAGGTAAGTAGGAATTTAGACCAGGGTAATGCAGTTGATGTGGTCTACTGTACTTAGATTTTACAAAGGCTTTTGATAATGTACCACACAGAGGTTAGTGTACAAAATAAAGGACATTGATCTCATTAAAAATATATGCACCTGAATGGAAAACAGGTTGAAGGATAGACAATAGAGATTTGTCATAAACGGAACCTTTCAAAGTTGGGCTGGAGTACCTCAAGTTTCGGTACTAGGACCACTGCATTTGAACTTGTTTATTAATGGCCTTGAGGTTGCCATAGCAAAGTGTGAGGTAGTGAAGTCAGAGCAGAATGTAATTTCTCACCAGAAGGACTTGGATAGACTGGTAACTCGCAGGTGGGGTTTAATATATTTATTTATAACATATTTTACCAGGAAGTAATACATTGAGAGTTACCTCTCGTTTTATATATAAATATAAGGTTATGCATTTGGGAAACAAGAATAAAAAGGCTACTGTACTGTACATACAAATTACATTGGGCAAAATTCCTTCATGTAAAAGGATTTAGGAGAACTTGTAGACAGCAGGCTTGGCAACAGTGTCCAAATTCAGGAAGTAGGTGAAAAGGCAAAAAGGATCTTATCTTGCATTAAACGGGGTATGGGAGAAATGGTAGTAAGAATAATTATACCCCTCTAAAAAGCATTAGTAAGACCACTCCTTAAATATGGAGTACAGTTTTGGGCACCACTCCATAAAAAATACATTATGGAACTATAAAAAGTGCAGAGAAGAGCCACCAAATTAATAAAGGGGATTGAAAATCTGATTCAGGAGGAGAGGCTAGCTGAATTACATTTACTTACATTAAAAAAGAGATATCTAAGAAGGGGTAATAATAACTATATATAAAGATATTCTGGGTTATAAAATGAGCTTTAATGTCTTGTGTATTATTGCTGTGAAGCACCATGTACATAGATGGTGCTATATACATAAATATATTCATATAAACATGAACTATTCATCCCAATGGGTGACAAACGACACAGGGTCATCTCTTAAGGTTGAAGGAAAGGAGATTTCACCAGCAACAAAGGAATGGATTCTTTACATTAAGGGCAGCTCAAATATGGAAGTTATTACCCAGAGAGATTGTAATGGCAGATTTAATAGATATCTAAGAAAAAAAGCTTGACATCTTTTTAGAAAGGAAATATATATATATAGGTGTATACCAAATAAATAAACATGGGAAGGCTGTTGATCCAGAAGAAATCTGATTGTCATTACTGGAGTCAGGAAGGAATTTATTATCCCCTTATTATGAGACATAATTGATTTACCATAATGTTTCACAGTTTTTTTTTTTACCTTCCTCAATACTGGAAATACAAATATAGGATAAAGTATCTGTCGTATAAATTGAACGTAGCTTGAACTCGATTGACACATTTCTTTTTTTTACTATGTAACTGTGTAACGATGTAAATCTGTTGTTTTTTTCTCCTCAATTGGTAAAAAAAATTGTTGGGGAGGGCTAAAATGGTGTGAGGTTTTGCCAGAGCTTGTTCAATTCAGAGCTATTTATGGGAATCATGAATTTGTTATTGCTAACGCCGAGGGTAACAACATAGGTGAGTCGAAGATTCTGCTCAGTTGGACCATACAGTCAAGATTATAAAGTACAATATATAGATGAAAAAAAAACATTAGTGGTGACAAAAATAAAATTATGTACGATTATTTCAAATGTTTTCCTGAATATAGGTTTAGTGCATACGGATTAAAATTATCTAAAATGTTTTTGTCAGCCTAATTGCAGTGTTTTTCAAGTAAATAATTGCAGTGCTTTTCAAGTAAATAGTTGAAAATGCTGCTGAACATGTGAGTAATAAGGTTTCAATAAAACATTTGGATAATTTAAATATGTATGCCCAACTCTTCATAGAAGAATTTCTAATGATTGTAACCGAAAAAATAAATTCAAACTACAATATGATGATATGAAAATGTAAAAACTAACATTAATGGCAACAAGAAAAACCCAGCAGAAGCAAATCTTGCATGCATTCTGTGTTGATTTTAAGTATCTATTAGCTGAGTTTTAGCATATCATCTTAATAGTGTGCATTTTAAAGTGAGACTCTTTAAGTGAATATTTAAAGTTAGACTGTAGTTGGACTAGAGGTGGACTGGGGACTGGATCTTTCTGCAAATTCTTCTACATGAGGCAACAAATGGTGAACTCATCAGACCACACTAATATCCCATACCTATTAGCCTGCATAATTAACCCGCCTGTACACTTTATTTATTGCAGTCTCTCCCAACACTTGTCTGCACATAACTGCCTCTTCCATCCCGCTAATCCCTCTGCAATCCCTGAACAGAGCTGAGAATTGCAAATGCAGCACACGTTCAGTGGCAAGTAAAAGGCACACATCTACTATCTACTCAGAGCACACACTAACGTGCCTTACAACAGCTTCCTGCAAAATTACCTACCTTTGTGATAATGAACCTGCAACTTACCTCAAGTCTGCTATTTACTGTGGAATCATGGAAATGTTACTCTCTCTATCCACAACAAACTCCTCCCTCCTGACCCATACCCAATATCATCATATACCCTGGATTACTCAAAAGCCTTGCACTATCTACTAACTGTTGAGATCTCTGAAAACCAGTAAACCAATCACTACTCACTCTAATGGCAAACATCACAAATTTACAACTACTACTATAAACTACTCAAATTGCTATTTATACTGTTAATCTCTTAAGCAGTCGATATTGAACTTAACCCAGGCCCTCCCTCTACAACTGTGTCCCATTCCCCTGAGAATACCCCCTTCAAATTACAAAAAGGGATATCTGTCGCCCATATAAACATCCGTAGCCTGTTGCACAAACTGGATGAACTAAGGGCATGGTGCCTTATGCATAAAACCAAAGCCATCATTCTCATAGAAACATGGCTAACTCCTAATACCCTCTATGCAAATATTGCCATTCAGGGATACTCCATTTCTAAGAAAGAGGGTCAAAGACGTCAATGGAGGGGTGTTACTTTATATTGAAGACATCTAACAATTTACGCTGCTAAATTGCCGCCCAAGCCCATCTTTTTTTGAATCCTTGTTGTCAAAATGTGCCTCCCCTTTTCTAAGCCCATTCTTATTGCTGGCATCTACGGCCCCCTAAAGCCCCACTAAAATCCCTGACTGATATCACTCAGTTCTTGGCTCAATTTCCTCTCTGAACAGAAAGTGTGAGCTGTTAGTTCTTGGGAATATCAACTACAATTGTCTTGACCCTAAAAACAACAAAATCCAGATACAACACAAGTCACTAAACCTAACCCAAATAATTTCCCAACCCACACGGATAAACCTAAAATCTCACAGCCACATCTTGCTAGAATGGATTCCCTCCTCTAGTCCCAACAGAGTCCTATCCTTTTGCATCCTACCTGACATTTTCAGTGACTATGCAATAGTGTACTGTTTAAAGAAAATCAGATCACCCCAATAAATCCCTAAAGTTCAACTCACTAGAACATTTAGAAACTTTAACCCACAACAGGTTCTGGCTGATCTTACAAACTTTCCTTGGTACAGAATCAACTTAATACCTGACCCCGATTCTGTGCTAGATTATTTCCCATCAGATTTCTTAAAACTCTGTGATTTCCATGCTCCACTATGCAGAATAAGAGTATGGGGGGGGGGGAACCCTCTGTGGGTTACACCCAATCTTATAACGCTCTACCATTTTAAGGATGCCCTGTGGAAAAGCTACAAAGTAACTGGCACTACGAAGTATCTTAACTGAAGATGCCTGTTGAGTACATGCACAAGACAAACAAGACACACAAAAGCCCAATATTACTTTGACAATCTTCACCAGAAGACAAATCCAGCAAACTTCTGGAAGGTAATAATCACTAATATATTCTAGCCTTCTAGCCATCAACAGCCATGTAATATCATTAAGGATGATATGACTGACAAATTCCACTTACATTGCAAACGCATTCAATGAATACTTTGTAGGGTGTGCTACTTTCCTATTTGCAAAACTCAACCTGAACTACAAACATGAAGCTCAATCTAGGAGAACCACTATAGCGCCACCCTCTTCCAACACTGCCTACAATTTTCAATTTGTCCCAGTATCTGGAGAGGAGATTACACAAGCGCTCCTCAAATAAAACTAAGCAGCCAATGTGACCCTGACCTACTGCAATCAAAGTTCCCCAGTCATTGCTATACTACTTGTTTCCATAGTCAACTCTATTCTGTCTGCAGTCCATATCCCTAAGACCTGGATAACTGCCAGAGTTGTCCCAATCTTCAAAAGTGGGCACAAATACACTGTCTCAAACTACAGGCCAATCTCTCTTCTCCCAATACTATCCAAAGTCATGGAGAAATGTGTTCATTCCCAATTAAGCAATTACTATACCAAGACAAATTTCCCTAGACAATTCCAATCTTGCTTTCGCCCCAAACACTCCACAGTAACTACCCTGCTAAAAGTTTGCAATGAAATCCAGTGGGGAATGGAACAGGGACAACTCACCGGTGCAATATTCCTAGATTTTGCAAAGGCTTTTGATACTGTTGATCAGGTTACCTTGGTAAACAAATGTCAGTGCTCTGGAATAGGGAAACATGCTTTAAACTGGTTTCACTCCTAACTATCAGGTAGATTGCAACTTGTGACTATCTCAGGCTCTAACTCCAACACCTTGGATATCACCAGTGGTGTCCCGCAAGACTCTGTTCTGGGGCCCCTACTCTTTTCAGGCATCAATGATTTTCCTACAACTTGTAAAGCAGCTTCAGGTCACATGTATGCCGATGGCACAATCTTATATGCACACAGCCCTAGCCTTTCTGACCTTGAACGCATACATCAATCTGATTTTTTGAGACTTGAAAATTGAATTTCCCAAAACAAACTGTTTTTAAACTCTTACAAGACTGTAACAATGGTATTTGGGTCCAAGGCTAAATTTCTACAGCTACCAATGATGGAACTACAGATCCGAACAAACTCTAATAATATTCTAACCCCTGTCACTAGTTTTCAATATTTGGGCATATGGTTAGACTCCCATTTTACATTTGGGTTGCACATTTATTTATTTTATTTATTTATAAAATGTTTTACCAGGAAGTAATACATTGAGAGTTACCTCTCGTTTTCAAGTATGTCCTGGGCATAGTGTTAAGATGACAAAGAATACATGGTTACAAATACTGTTACATAAGTGAACAGGGTATACATTATATACAATACATTGCACGCACAGTTAGAGAAGATGTATATTATAGGCTTATGTAACAGTTACAAACCAGATTAAAATGTGAGAGCCTTAGTTTTGAAAGAACTTAAACTGGTGGTGGATGTGTGAGTCTATGTTAGGTTGTTCCAGTTTTGGGGTGCATGGTAAAGGAACAAGGAGCGGCCAGATACTTTGTTGAGCCTTGGAACCATGAACAGTCTTTTGGAGTCAGATCTCAGATAATAAGTGCTGCATGTGGTATGGGTGAGGAGCTTGTTCAGATAGATGGGTAGCTTGCCCAAAAAGTATTGATTACCTTGACATCCAAACAAGGTGTATTTTATAGGAAAAATCCTTCCTATGCTTGCTGGTCAGAAAGTGCATCGCACAGCAGATGCTAATAACAATTATATACTATGGAGACATAGGGCCTTATGCAGTAAGCGCCGATAAGGCATTTTCGGCATTTTTTGCCCTCCCGATTCAGTAAGCGCCGATTAGTGGGAATTATCGGCAACTTTCCTTCCCGATAAAAAATTATTGGCAGCCACTTATCTGCACTTTTTGAACTCGGTGGAATTCAGGTAGCCCCGATCAGCTTTTCACTGCTGATCGGCACTCCAGAATGGAGAGTTTATCGGGATTCCAGCACGCCAACTAAAGTTGGCAACTTGGTGGAGGAGAAGCATCGGCAAGGGCGACACTTAGAAAAAATCAGCCCTTTTTCGTGTCTGTGATTGATGCCGGGGGTCTCCGGAGCTGATACCCACACCGGAGGCCCCCGGCATGCATCCGAGGCAGGAAAAATGCATTTAAAGGCCACTTCATTACCTTAGCGGCTAACCGGTAAGGCAATGAAGGGGTTAACCCACCGTGCCAGCTTTATTGTGGGTAGCGGGTGTGGGTGTAGGGAGTATTTGGCCCTTGTTGTTTGTTTAGGGCTTGCGGGGGGGTTGCGGGTGCACTTAACCCCTTCACGACCGTAGCAGTTAATACCGCTACGGTCATGAAGGGGTTAAGCCCTCCCGCTACCCACCCGCAAGGCCTAAACAACCACCATTGGGGCTAATACCCCTTCACCCACACCCGCTACCCACAATAAAAAAATAATCACACACAGCAGACCCACACTAAATAAATAAATAAATCTAAATAAATAAATATCTCTATATAAATAAATAAATAAATAAAAATATATATATAACCCCAACAACCCCTAACATACATATATATGCACATCAATGATACTATAGGCCGGCGGGGGCCCTCGGGTGTTACCCGCAGGCCTGCAGTACCAATTATGTGCCCCCCCCAAATTAATGTCTAAACACATACATACTTATAAAGAAATAACCCCCCCCCCCCTTAACACATACAGTATAGTAATGGCCACAATTACTATTATCCACAAAGGGATAATAGTGAATGTGCCCATTTTAAATACATAAACAGCAATAAATATATTAAATGCATATAGCACTCACCCATATAGGCTGCCATGATGAATGCCATCCTCTTCTTCATCCTGCCCATGCCCCCTCTGCTGCTGCAAAACAGACACAAGAATTAAAACATCCAATGTAATGTCCCCTAACCCCTTAATCACCATAGCGGTTATTAACCGCTACAGTCATTAAGGGGTTAGCCCACCCTCACCCACCACTCGGGACACCTACATACCCTCCCACACTAACCCCCACCCCATGAGGCCTAACCACCCTCACCCACTACCCACAAGGGAGGCCTACCCACATACCATTGGGGAAACCCCCCCCCCCCGACCCCCAGTACCCACAATAAAAACAATACAGTGACACACAATAAACATCATTATATTTATTAAATACATTACCCACCCCCTGTGCACCCCCATAAATACAAGATTTATCCTTTTACAAACAGGGTTCATAACACAGCCCCACGCGAGTCCCCGGTGGGCTGGCGGGGCACCTGACACACATACAGGGTACCAGCAGCTCATTTCAAACAGGTTCTGGAGGCAAGTTGGTGGGTCCCGCCAAGCGCCATGGCCCCCAGGTGGTCTCCTTGGTCACCATGGGCCACAATTGGGTCCCCACGGTAGGCCCAAGGATGTCTGGGAGCCCCGGGTCAGACCCACAGGTGTCTGCGGGGCCTCGGGTGGTTCCCACGGGGGTCTGGGGAACTCACGAGTGCTCACTACGGGTCCGCTGTGCCCCCACGGATGTGGTACCACCGCTTCATCCCTGCACCTATGGGTCGGCGGTGCCCCCACGGATGTGGGACCACCGCTTCATCCCCGCAGACTACGGGTCCGCGGTGCCCCCACAGATGTGAGGCCACCGCTTCATCCCCGCATGTGTCACCCATGGAATCAACAGCCTGATACCCATGAGATACCCGAGGAGACCACAGGTGGTCTCCAGAGGTCTCACGCAGAACCACGGAACAAACCCTGAATGTAAAAAAAATAAACCTGGCCTATACATTCAATACATACACCCCCACCCCAACACCTACAGTACAATAATGTGCAAAATAACTATTATCCAGATAGGGATAATAGAGTATTTGCCCATTATTAAAAACATTAACTAGCATATTCCAATAAATAAAGTACTACTGACCTCATCAATAAGATGTCTCCGTCGCCAGCAACATCCTTGTATTGCCCACAAAATACATAGCCAAAACAAAGCCAATACATTGCAATTACATTCAGATATCAATTAACCCCTTAAACACCTTATCGGAAATAACCACAAAGGTAATTAAGGGGTTAAGCCACCCTGGCCCGATACCCACCCTTCACCCATGAATTTGTACAGTGGCTTCATCATGCAAATATATATACCGTAATTTCCGGACTATAAGCCGCTACTTTTTCCACGGTTTATATTCAGGTGCGGCTTATATATGAATTTTCCCCGCTTTCTGCTCTCGAGCAGACTCCAGCCCGCCCATCATTCCGCTTCCGGTAACGCCAAGGAGTGTGAGACGAGAGATGCAAGGAGGCAAGTGGAAAACGCAGAAAACAAGGACAGATTCCCAAAGATGAAGTTCCATGTGTAGGAGCGAAACATATGTCGGTTGAGACGCCCCTGGTGATGTCATTGGCGTGACTGGCTAGCTAGTAGCACGGTCAGTTTGCCTTCACAGCGTGGAGCACTCGTGGAGCACCTAGATAACTGAGATGTGGGCCAAATGTGGATCCCACTAGCTAGGGAAAGAACGAATAACCTATACCACAGTTTGGAGGGTTCCTTCAACAAGTACACAGGTACTCAACATACTGTCAGCTAATTGTTACAAGGGGCACGAGGGGTTACAATCTCTACTGCTCCCTGTTTATTGTGAGCCCGAGGGTTATTTAAACTGTTCAACCTAGCACCCGGAAACGGTGGGGTTTTGCGTTTACTCACTATATCCCAGCATGCAGTGAAATTCTATGCCTGAGATAGATAGGCAAGTGTTATTGACTATTAATGTCAGCAAACCCACCTAGCACTACAGTTCTAGGGCCATTTCAACTTACCCATGGGTTATTTGGAATGGAAGTGGAACACTAGCCATTATTTTTGATTTGGTGTATCTACCCCTTTATCTCTTTGATAGAGTTTTGTTTGGGATTGTATATACTTACCTGAACAGATACTTAGCTTGTCCACTACACTATCACGACTCAGCCTGTTGTCTGGATCCCTCTAAGTGTGCATATACCCAGGAATAGGGTGGTAGCTCAGTGATAACAAAGTGAATATCAGTGTCACGCTCACTCTGGATACCTACTACCTATACTATCACCTCTCAGCCTGTTGTCTGGATCACTCTAAATGTGCACATACCCAGAAATAGGGTGGTAGCTCAGTGAAAACAAAGAGAATATCAGTGTCAAGCTCACTCTGGGTACCTACCCCTGTACCCCATCTTCTCCCCAAACAGGTCTTGGATGGGACTGTGTATGCTCGACTAAAGCTGATACCTAGGCACCTGCGGCTTATATTCAGGTGCGGCTTATATTCAGGTGCGGCTTATTTATGTTCAAAGTAATAAATTGTTTAAAATTCAATGGGTGCGGCTTATATTCAGGTGCGGCTTATAGTTCGGAATTTACGGTACATATATATACAGAGATATATATATATATATATATATATATATATATATATATACACACACACATGATGAACCAATTTACAAATAAATGTAGAAGGGTTTTCAAAAACATGCTGTACTCCAAATAAGGTCCATAGAGGAGGTGGGGAACATGAATAGGGATGATCTCTTGATGATCTCTTGAATAAAGAAAGAAATCGATTAACCCGTCAAAACAAATGGGAAGCAAACAATCCAGTCTTTATCACACAACATAACATTCAAGTGAATAACATTAAAGACATTGTGAAGAAACACTGGAATGTTTTGTCTGCAGATCCGTTATTAAACGAAGTATATAGAGAAGGCCCTCACTTTGTTTTCAGAAAAGCCAAAACAATAGCTAATCATATCTCAAGAAGCCTCTTTTCATCCTCATGTTCTAATGCAAAGGAATATCTTCCTAAAGGATGTTTCAAATGTCTTAAGTGCATATCTTGTGCTTATATGATGCAGTCACACAACTTTGTATCCTTCAATATAGGACAGTCATACCCCATCAAATCATTCATAAACTGTAATGCCACATTCATAGTCTATTTATTGGACTGTGGATGTGGCAAACAGTACGTAGGACGTACCACACGAGCATTAAAAATCAGGATGAGGGAGCACATTAGACTAATTAAAAAAGGAGATCTGACACACCCTGTATCTCTACATTTTACAAATTGCAAACATGGAGACATTTCCAAACTTAAATATAGAGGAAATTAGCATATTGAGAAACCCTATAGGGGAGGCAATAGGCTGGACTTACTGGATAAAAGGGAACTCTTCTGGATTTTTACCCTAAACACGAGAATTCCGTTTGGGTTAAATTCAGAGTGGGATCTTAATCCCTTTCTAAAATGAATTGTCAATTATTATTATTTTTTATAACACGGTACCTTTTGTAATCCCTTCCTAAAAATGAACTTATTGTCATAATCATTTTTCATAACAGGGCACCCTTTGTAGTGTTGATACATTTAGTCCAAGAAAACCACTGTATAATCAATATTAATTATCATCTTATCCAATACTAAAATAAATATAATACACAATATAAAATAAAATACAATTATGTGCAAACAAATAAAGTATTGGTTTATAATATATAACATCACGGTTCAAACATCTGGCGATTCTAGACATGTATGGATCACAAGAAATTTTGTATATGTGACTTCATTTCATAGTTTAAAGAATAGGCAGGTATGGGTTTAACAGATCAATAGTAATCTTTTGTAAATAATCATAAATGATAACATCAGGGTTATATGCATGCCTGCACTGTTTCTTGTTCTATGTTTGTGTTTAACTGAAATCATTCATAAAAGTCACATATAGGTATTCCAAGAAAGAGAAAAAACATCACTAACTACCAAGGATGGTTTTAATACTTTTGTTGTTTTTATAATGTTTTCCTTAGATACACACTTCGTGGAGAACGGAGAGTGTATACTGTTCATAATCAAAATGTTCAATAAAGTTGTTTTAAGTTTTTTTATTAGTGTTCGTTAGGTGATAGAAATAAAGCTGTTGTTGCGGTTCAAAGACGCGCTGACGTCACCACTCTACCCAGCGCGACGGCGCGACTCATGGGGCGTCATGGCAACATGGCGCGCTCCTTGTGACGCTACTGAGCGACGGGTTAGTGGCGAGGAAAGGCGGGAAAATGAACCTATATCAGGTAATGGGATTTGCCAGAGGATATGCACCTTGAGAAAGAGCGCAAGCTCGAAACGCGTTGGTGGGGGCCCCAGGGCTCATTTTTTGTGTGCTATGCTCTGATCCAATAAACCTTTTTATTGGGAACACACTCTCTAGCAGTTTTTTCCTGTAGTGCTCCATCTCTCCTCATCAAACCTCTGAATATCCTGGAGAACAGGCAGCACACGTCCATGGAAGAAAAGACCCACAGAAGACCCATCTAACAGTGAGTGATTTGCTCCTTTTACACCACAGAAATCCTATTCAATGCATGAGACTGGACAGAAGCAAGTATGAGTATTCATCAATCAAGGGATGTTGCTCTTCCAGCTTCTTGATGCAATGGAAGTGGTGTGATGCTTTAAAGGGTTATTAATCGTGGGACACTTCAAGGATTTGGAATTATGTCTTCATATACATTATCCAGCAAATGGTCAGGTCTGTGTTAGAGCACTATACAGTGTTGTTTACTCTTGTACTCCAAATAACACTTCTCCATACAGACACACAACAATACAAGCTTCATTTGATGTGTTTTAAATTAATTTGTCTATGTTGCTATGCATAAATGTGTGTATAATGTATTTAAAAATTAGATAGATGTAATTGTTGATATTGTATGGTGTTCTTGAGGTCAGGGTTAGCCTTGGTTTTCAATTTTGTATTCTTGTTGGTACATATATTTTTTCACAGGCTAAATTGTTATGTTAAAGGCTTGAATTTGTTAATTGTTTAATTGTTAGGGATGGAATGTAAATTGTTTAGGGATGTCATTAATGAATGGTAATTGATTTATGTTTACAGGATTGGTTAAAATAGTATACTTGTTGGGAGGTATTTGTATTTTGCTTGCAATATTATTGTTAACATTCATTTGCAGAATGTATATGGTGCATAGATTGTATGCATCAAATATATACAATGTAAATGCTATGTGTTGATTGGCATTTGAGGTATTTGTTTTGCAGTTGATGATTGTGATTATAAATTCAGTTAGGATTATTAAAGGAAATTAATTTTATTGTAGTGTGTCTGTATGGAGAAGTGTTATTTGGAGTACAGCATGGTTTTGATAACACTTCTACATTTATTTGTATATTGGTTCATCGTGTGTGTGTATATATCTCTCTCTCTCTCTCTCTCTCTGTATATATATATACAGTAATCGACAAACCTATACATTTGCATGCTCCAGGCGAGTGGATTTAACATCGTGGCGAGCTCCTATTGGCCCAAGCAGCACACGTGTGGTACTAGGTGGCGAGTAGTTTTTTTTGTTAGGCGAGTAGATTTTTTGGTGATCTATCTGGATAATACAGCTAAACCCCGTTATAACGCGGGTCTCGGGGTCCACCCCGAGACCACCGCGTTACTAACGGGGTCGCGAGAAAAAAAAATGGCCGCCGCGCTTTAGCGCATATTCATCCCGCGGGACAGGAGATGGGAGCGGGCATGTCCCTCCGCTCCCCGCTTCCCCCTGTCACCGCGGGACAGGCCGCGGGGCAGGAGATGGGAGCGGGGATGTCCCTCCTTTCCCCGCTTCCCCCTGTCACCGCGGGACAGGCCGCGGGGCAGGAGATGGGAGCGGGGATGTCCCTCCTGTCCCCGCTTCCCCCTGTCACCGCGGGACAGGCCGCGGGGCAGGAGATGGGAGCGGGGATGTCCCTCCTGTCCCCGCTTCCCCCTGTCACCGCGGGAACTGGCAGGCAACATCCACTCCTCACGAGCCGCACGGCGCATGCGCATGCGCACGGCGAATGTGAGGGGTGCCTGCATAAGTGTGCTGCTTTTGGAGACAGGTAAGCAGTCTCCGGAAGACCGCTAACCCCCCCCCCGCCGCAGCACAGGGCCCTCGCGTGTGTGTAAGTGTCTGTGAGTGTGTGTAAGTGTCTGAGTGTGTGTGTAAGTAAGTGTAAGAGCCGGAGCGGGAGGTGGGAGGTTTGACAGGGAGGGGGGGCGTGGCTTGAGCGGAGGGACCCGCTACTCTCCCCCCCCTCCCTCCACGGACTGCAGGAGGGAGCTGCTACTCTCCCCCCCCCCTCCCTACACGGACTGCAGGAGGGAGCTGCTACTCTCCCCCCCCTCCCCGGACTGCAGGAGGGACCAGGTATGTAGAACTTAAGCATGGTAAAAAGGCCTCGCTTTAATATGCTAACACTATGTGCAACGTGTGGGGTATTTAACAACAAATGACAATCTTGCTGACATGTAATCTATCTTTGGTACAGAAATCTGCCTAGCCTCATTGCCAAGATGATCATCTTCATCTTTTGGTAACACAAGTGCTGTTCATTTCTATGGGTCCCTCCCTCCACTGGCTGCAGGAGGGACCCGCTACTCTCCCCCCCCCCTCCCTCCACGGACTCGGGCTGGAGCACTCATACATACACACATACACACACACACACACACACACACACACAGGCACTCACGCACTCATACACACACACGCGCGCACACACATGCAGGCACTCACGCACTCACACACACACACAGACAGGCACTCGCACTGACACACACAGACCGCTAACCCCCCCCCCCCCGCCGCAGTACAGGGCCCGCCGTAGCCGCAGCGCAGCACAGGGCCCCGCCACCCCCCAACCCCCACAGCACAATGACTTCCCACCCCCTTAACTTTGTGAAACAAAAGTCACAAGACAGGCAAAATACATCTGTTAAAGTGCAGTTGTCTGTTTATTTCTATATAATAATTGTGTGCAGTGTGCAGTGTGTGTGCAGTGTGTCAGTGTGTGCAGTGTGTGCAGTGTGAGCAATGAGCAGTGTGTGTGCAGTGTGCAGTGTGTGTGCAGTGTGTGTGCAGTGTGTCAGTGTGTGCAGTGTGAGCAATGAGCAGTGTGTGTGCAGTGTGCAGTGTGTGTGCAGTGTGTCAGTGTGTGCAGTGTCAGCAATGAGCAGTGTGTGTGCAGTGTGTGTCCAATGAGCAGTGTGTGTGCAGTGTGAAGTGTGTGTGCAGTGTGTCCAATGAGCAGTGTGTGTGCAGTGTGTGTGCAGTGTGTCAGTGTGTGCAGTGTGAGCAATGAGCAGTGTGTGTGCAGTGTGCAGTGTGTGTGCAGTGTGTGTGCAGTGTGTCAGTGTGTGCAGTGTGTGTGCAGTGTGTGTGCAGTGTGAGCAATGAGCAGTGTGTGTGCAGTGTGCAGTGTGTGTGCAGTGTGTCAGTGTGTGCAGTGTGAGCAATGAGCAGTGTGTGTGCAGTGTGCAGTGTGCAGTGTGCAGTGCAGTGTGCAGTGTGCAGTGCAGTGTGTGCAGTGTGTCAGTGTGAGCAATGTGCAGTGTGTGTGCAGTGTGTGTGTGCAGTGTGCAGTGTGTGTGCAGTGTGTGTGCAGTGTGTCAGTGTGAGCAATGAGCAGTGTGTGTGCAGTGTGCAGTGTGTGTGCAGTGTGCAGTGTGTGTGCAGTGTGTCAGTGTGAGCAATGAGGAGTGTGTGTGCAGTGTGCAGTGTGTGTGCAGTGTGGCAGTGTGAGCAATCAGCAGTGTGTGTGCAGTGAGTGTGTGCAGTGTGTGCAGTGTGCAAAAAAAAATGTAAAAAAAAAAAATTAAAAAAAATTATTATTTTTTTTTTCTTTTAAAAAAACGGGAGCCACGGGAAAACCGCGTTATAACCGAATCGCGGTATAACGAGGCGCGTTATAACGGGGTTTAGCTGTAGTTATTTTGCACATTATTGTACTGTAGGTGTTGGGGGGGGGGAGGGTGTATGTATTGAATGTATAGGCCAGGTTTATTTTTTTTACATTCAGGGTTTGTTCCATGGTTCTGCGTGAGACCTCTGGAGACCACCTGTGGTCTCCTCGGGTATCTCACGGGTATCAGGCTGGTGGTTCCATGGGTGACACATGCGGGGATGAAGTGGTGGCCTCACATCTGTGGGGGCACCGCGGACCCGTAGTCTGCGGGGATGAAGCGGATGTCCCACATCCGTGGGGGCACCACCGACCCATAGGTGCGGGGATGAAGCGGAGGTCCCACATCCGTGGGGGCACCGGGGTCCCGTAGTGAGCACTCGTGAGTTCCCCAGATCCCCGTGGGAACCACCCGAGGCCCCGCAGACACCTGTGGGTCTGACCCGGGGCTCCCAGACATCCTTGGGCCTACCGTGGGGACCCAATTGTGGCCCACGGTGACCCAAGGAGACCACCTGGGGGCCATGGCACTTGGCAGGACCCACCAACAGGCCTCCAGAACCTGTTTGAAACGAGCTGCTGGTACCCTGTATGTCTGTCAGGTGCCCCGCCAGCCCACCAGGGACTCGCGTGGGACTGTGTTATGAACCCTGTTTGTTAAAGGATAAATCTTGTATTTATGGGGGGGCACAGGGGGTGGGTAATGTATTTAATAAATATAATGATGTTTATTGTGTGTCACTGTATTGTTTTTATTGTGGGTACTGGGGGTGGGGGGGGGGTTCCCCAACGGTATGTGGGTAGGCCTCCCTTGTGGGTAGTGGGTGAGGGTGGTTAGGCCTCACGGGGTGGGGGGTTTGTGTGGGTGGGTATGTAGGTGTCCCGAGTGGTGGGTGATGGTGGGTTAACCCCTTAATGACTGTAGCGGTTAATAACCGCTATGGTGATTAAGGGGTTAGGGGACATTACATTGGATGTTTTCATTTTTGTGTCTGTTTTGAAAGCAGCGGAGGGGGCATGGGCAGGATGAAGATGAGGATGGCCTTCATCGTGGCAGCCGGAAATGGGTGGTGAGTACGGAAATGGGTGGTGAGTACTATATGTATTTAATGTATTTATTGTTGTTTATATATTTGAAATACACAGTGGGTGTATGTTGTTTATTGCTATTTTTATTGGGGGCAAATGTCCCCAATAAACATGCTATTCTGCCTTAACCCCTTCTTTGCCTTAGCGGCTATCCGCTATGGTAATGAAGCAGCATTTATGTATTTTTAATAATATTGTGCGGAAGCAGGGGGTCCCCTGAGCTGAACCGCATTGATTTGTGGCTCAGAGACCCCCTGCTTCCCGAGTTACAGGCCCCAGTTTGGGGCACCGGTGCCAGTGTCGCCGCCATATTTATAGCGGACACGGCGCGAATGGGGTGCTATAAAGATGGCGGCGACACTGCCACCCGATGATACTTTCCGGGGCCTTTAACTCGGGAAGCATGGGGTCCCTGGTCCACAAAGTAATGCGGTTCAGCTCAGGGGACCCCCTGCTCACTGTACACTATTATTAAAAATACATTTATGCTGCTTCGTTACTGTAGCACATAGCCGCAAAGGTATGGAACGAATGTTTATTGATATGTGTGTGTTTTACTGATAGTGTAGATGTGCAGAGGGTCTCCAGAGTGGAACCGCTTTGGTTTTAGGTCCGGGGACCCCCTGCTTCCCGAGATACAGGCCCCTTTATGGCGTGCCGGTATCCCTCTGTTTTGTTTACATTCCGCGGTCACGTGATCGGGACCTTTAAATGCAGAGGGATACCGGCACCTCATAAAAGGGCCTGTATCTCGGGAAGCAGGGGGTTCCCGGACCTGAAACCAATGCGGTTCAGCTCCGGAGACCCCCTGCACATGTACACTATGAATAAAAGTTGTTTATAAATACTTTATTTTTTGCCAATGTTTGCGCTGTGAGAGCGGCTTGTCTCTCTCTGCTGCAAATATCTATCGGCAGAAACAGCGTATCGGAAGGCTTATCGGGAGCCAGGCTGTATCGGCACAGGCTCATCGGCAGTTTTGCTTTCGCAGTGATTAGGCAGGGATCGGCATGGATTCGGCCCTTACTGAATACTGCGAGGGCAAATCGCCACAAAAAGGCCTATCGGCAACACTTGCTGAAGAGATTTTATCAGGGATTACTGCATGAGGCCCATAGTATATGACACAGCTTCCCAAACTAACCTTAGTGAACTTTAGTAGACACCCTCTACGATTCAATATGCCACTTTGTCCTCCATTGTAACTACAACACACATCACTGCGAAATGCTCAAAGAACTAGATTGGCTATCACTTAAGTTTAGATGCAAGGTTCATCCTTCCTGTCTTGCTTTGAAATACTTTCTGGGCAAGCTAGCTAACTATCTGAAGCTCCTCACCCCTACCACATGCAGCACTTTTCATCTGAGATCTGACTCCAAAAGACTGTTCACAGGCCCAAGGTTCAACAAAGTATCCGTCCGCTCCTCCTTCTTTTACCATGCACCTCACAACTGGAACAATCTACTGTACCTAAGACTCTTAAGGCCGCCACCAGTCTTTTAAAACTAAATCTGTTTCACATTTTAATCTGGTCTGTAACTGTTTCATACACCTATAACAAATTTTATCTTTAACTGTTCATGCAATCTCTTTAAATATAATGTATAACCCTCTTCACTTAATGTAACTATGTATTTGTAACCATGTATAGTATTTGTAACCATGTATTTGTCATCATAACTCAGTGTCCAGGACATACTTGAAAATGAGGGGTAACTCTCAATGTATTACTTCCTGGTAAAACATTTTATAAATAAAATGATTATTAATGCCTGCATCATGGAGGCAGCTAACACAATAAACACACTAAAGGTAATAAATCTCTCCCCTGCCTTTTCCCCTTCTTTAATTTGCTCAACAATCCTTGCTTCTTTCCTTCTCTTCCCCACCCCTTCTCTTCCCTGTTCCCCCAATTCCTCTATTTGCCCCCATAGCGGTCTTCCTTCCCTCCTTCCCCCTCTCCTGTCTTTCCTCTATTCTACCTTCCTCCTTTCCTCTCCAGAGTCCACCTATCATTCTCTTGCTCCACCCACTAAATACTTTCCTCTATCCCCTCTCTCTGCCCCCCCCCCTCTCTCCCCTTCCTTCCATCCATCTCCCTTTTTCCTTCCCCATTGTCACGGTGACTTTGTGGCAGGCTGTATGTTACACACATAAATATATAAAAGATAATATATATTTATAACTGGGTCTGAACTGGGACGAGACGTAGATATGATAAAATATAATGTATTCCTTGATAAAGGTGAACACACAAAATGTACAAATAACAGGCAAAATATAGACACTTACTTAAAATGGAAATGATGAAGCAGTCATATCTGGACTGGCAGTTCATACAGCACTCTTCATAGTCATCAAGACACCAAAGACATGAAAGACCTCTGGCAGGAAGACAGTGCATAACGTTTCTCTCAGCAATCAAGATGGTATAGAACAGACAAAGGATAAAAGGTTGACCACAGATTATATACCTTTTGTGGTCCTATCCTTAACCTTAAGTACAGATGATTGGTTTTCAATTACCTCCAGCCACTCACTAACTTGGGAACACATTTTGATCCCTGCCCCCCTGCTAGTTGGTACATGCGCAGTATCACTCTGGGGTCTCCTTTCTGTAATCCCCCATTTGCATCAGGAATGCCAGCCAGTCTACCCCACGGAATATCTGGCAGGAAACCCTTTGTTGTGAGGTGTGAAATGGAACACTTGAAGATTGCTCTGGTTTGAGTAATCTCTGCCCTCATACAAACAGTGGAGGTGACAAAATCCTTTGAAACATACTTAAGTCCTAGACATTGGGTCGCCTTTCTGGCCATATGCTACCCTGGTATGCAAAGGAATTTCCTCTGGGTTTCCTCTGGGTTTTACCCATACCTTGAAATACAGTATGTTGGATAAAACATGAACACTTTAAAATATCCGGTTCCTTTGGGTCCAGCAGGTCCAAACTTCCCAGTTCTCAATGCCGGAACTGGGACACCCTATGGTCCAATTTGCGACTTGCTATGACCTTAGGAACCGGAGATACACAAATACACTTAAAACCGTTTCACATTTTAATACACAAAACTCCGCTGTAAATTAAATCACGTTTTTTCACTAAATCCCCATTGAAAACAACGGGCTTCGCCGCCATAGACTTTCAATGGCAAACCGCAGCCGTTGGCGGCTATGGGAATCCCCGCCATAGACTTTCAACGGGGCGATGCCGCCGGTGAAGTCAATGGGGTTTTTCCGCCGTAGCCGATCAATGGGGTTTGGCCGCCATTGAAGTCTATGGGAAAAATCCCGAACTTTCAAGGGGGTCCATACTCCGTCGGGTTGGTCCAAGAGGGTCAAGGATGGTTCTGCAGCGATGCCGGAGCAGTGGCTACAGATACCCCAAACCCTGATCCTCTGGGCCCTCCGGAACCGGAGCTATGGATTACCAAATTCCAGCTTTTGACACTTAGCCGTTTTCCTGAGCTGTTTCTGCCGCCGCCATTGGAACCTATGGCGCGGCCCGCTCTTCTCGGTTTGACCCTTTTCGGGGGTCCAGGATACGGGGACCCGGTTGTGGTCGAGTGGGGTGGAGGTCTAGGAACTAGGGACAGAAAGAATTTTATTTCTAGGGTCCCTAGAACTGTTTATTCCCACGCCACTTGTCGGTGAACTTGACTTGTAAGTGATCAAAGCTCTACTATTGAAATTGTATCCGCTTTGCGGATAAGCGGTTTGGACGGCAGCCAACTCGTTCCTGGAAAGCTCTCTCGAGGATTTCTCCATTGAAGTCAATGAGCCCATTGACTTTCAATGGGAAACCGCCGCTCTCCCTCTCAGACGCCATCTGCTGGTCTTCTCAGGAACAGGACTCAACAGCAAGATTCCCATTGAAAGACATGGAGTTCCAATGGCGGCCTATGGGAGCCTGCAAAATGGTGCCTGAAAAGGCGGGAAAGTTACACAAAGGGCTATAATCACTATACAACTATTAACCCTTGTGCTCCCGGATGGATCCCAGTGTGTGTGTGATGCAGACACTGCTATAACAATAAAACAGGGGAACAGTGGAATATACATTTTCAGGTTATGACAAGGGTTAAATCACATGTCTGGGTCTCAGCCCAGTTAACCCCTTGTTTCCCTGGTGAGGTTAGAGGGTGGCCAATTGGGGTGTGACCCCTTTAATCCCGGGCCAAATCCTTCCCACCGTCACACCCATCCCTGCCTCATTCTGCCTCTCCTCCTTCCTCTTCTGCCCCCCTTTCTCTTTCTCATTGTCTCTTACCCAAAACCCTCTTCTCATGGCCCCCCTGGTGATTTCTACACTCCACCATGTGATGGTAAAAACCGTGTGCCACAAAGGTGAGACCATGTGAGTTGACAAGTGTCCCTTTCTCTACCCTTACGTATTTTCCATTTTGGTTCAGCTTTCGTCCAGATTCAAAACTTTGCTCTGAATGTTGACTCAAGCACCTGAACTTTAGCCAAATTCCTGAACTTCGGTTTCATGACCTGCCCATATTTACACAAAATTGAGACAAATGGCCTCATCTTGATACATACTTCCTAAAATGTCTGTCTTGGACTGAAAGACAGAAGATAAAACAGTAAAAATGTATGTGGTGGTCATGTAAAATGTTGGAGATTTCTAAATACATCACATCGGACCTAATCTATGAAGATAAACCATTTCTCACACAGAAGTTTGTGTTTTTCTATTTTCATAAATATTGTTGAAAATGCCCAAATCACTTGCTCATATTTTATCCCGGCAAATTGCAAATATGACAAACACACAGCATATGGTTTTAATCTAATATATTTAAGGATAACAATGCTCTCCAAATTCACCCAATCAACTTGTATTATGAATGTTATAAAGTGTTGGAATTGGTCACTGCTTAGTTCAGGGATCTCTTGGAAACATCAGGTATGCAAAAGCTATTTTGTGCCATTTACTGTATGCAAAGCACTGGAATTATTTAGCTAATGCATGTATCATATTGATTTATTTGTAATAAATTGCCATGGCATTATTTTAATGATATACAAGGTGTTTATTTTATTGGCATCTTAGCTTTGATTGATTATGGCATTAATTGTACCTCACCGATTCCCCATATAGTTGATTACATTATTTAAATTCCTAGAGCATAGTTAGCTATGCATTAGGAAACATACAAAAAAGTGACAATTATAGACAAGATTAAAATGAGAGACAGCTAAAGTCTTGAAATTACTTATACTGGAGGCAGTTTTCAGAGTCTCTGGTAGGTTGGTCCAGTAATGAGGTGCACAGTAGGAGAAGGTGGAGCGACCGGATTCTTTGTTGAACCGCGGGACCCTGAAAAGTCTTTTGAAGTCAGATCTAGGGTGATAAGTGCTGCATGTAGTATGGTGGATTATCTTGTTTAGATAGGCAGGTATCTTGCCCAGAAAATACAAGGCAAGACAGGAAAAAAAACATTTTCATCTGGACTCAAGTGATGGCCAATCTTGTACTTTTAGCATATTGCAGTGATGTTTGTTGTAATTACATTGTTGTACAAAGCGGCATATTGAGATGTCTATTTGCTACGGTGAGTTTGGGGTGCTGTACCATATACTATGTCCCCATAGCCTATAATTAGCATTAGAATCTGCTCTGCGGTGCGCTTTCTGACTAAATGGTTTACGAAGGATTTGTTCCTATAAAGTACACCTACTTTGGAATAGGTTTTGGATATCAGAGTATCAATTTGAAGCCTGAATGTTAAATGGGAGTCAAGCCAAATTCCTAGATTAAATTAAAACTAGTGACAATGGGTAGAATGATGTTAGAGTTGGTTCTGATCTGTAGCTCTGTCGTTGGAAGCTTTAGGAATTTAGCCTTAGTCCCAAATGCCACACATGCAATTTTGTCTGTATTTCAAACAGTTTGTTTTGGGAAATCCTGTATTCAAGTCTTGAGAAATTAGATTGAGGTACATGTCCAAGGTCACTGAAGCTACGGCTGTGTGCACATAAAATTGTGTGATTTGCATACATGTGCATTGAATCTTACAAGGTGCAGAGAGTTCATTAACAAAGACTGAAAAGAGTACAGAACAGAGCCTTGCAGGACCCCACAAGTGATATCCAAAGGGTTTGAGTTAGGATCTGAGATAGTGACAAATTGGGATCTACCTGATAGGTATGAGTGAAACCAATTTAAAGCATGTTTCTCTATTCCAGAGCACTGAAGCTTGTTTAACAAGATAACAGCATCAAAAGACTGCAAAATCTAGGAATATTGCATAAGTTAGTTGTCCCAGTTCCATTCCATACTGAATTTGATTGCAAACTTTTAAGAGTGTAGCTGCCATGGAGTGATTTGGGTGAAAGCTAGATTGAAGATGGCTAAGGAAATGTGTCTTGGTATAGTAATCACTTAATTGGAAGTGAATACATTTTTCCATGACTTTGGATAGTAATGAAAGAAGAGAGATTGGTCTGTAGTTGGAGACACTGGTTTTGTCCTCAGTTTTGTAGCCTGGGACAACTCTAGGAGTTTTCCAGGTCTGTGGGATGTAGCCTGAAAACAAAACAGACTTGATTAAGGAGGTAAGCAGTATAGCAATGTCCGGGGCACTAAGTCATAGGAACTTTGATTATAGTAGGTCTGCCCCACATTGACTATTTTGTTTTAAAGCTAAGAGTGCCTGTGTAATCTCTTCTTCTGATACTAGGAACAAATGTAAGCACTGTTAGGAGGGGGTGGAGCTATAGGGGTTCTCCAGGTTGGGCTTCATTATTGTAGTTAGGGTTGCACTTTGATAGTAGAGACCCCCAAAGTATTCATTGAACAAATTTGCAATGTCAGTGTAGCATCTTCCTTTTTGATATTAGATGTTTGTTGATGGCTAGAAGGCAGGAATGTATTGTGGATGACCATCCAAAAGTTTGCTCGGTTTGTTGTATACTGTATTTTGATAAAAATTGTCAGAGCAATATTAGGCTTTTGCTAGTCTTGTTTGCCATGTGTTCGTATTCCGCAGGCATCTATAGTTATTAAAAGCGGTGATAGTGCCAGTTACTTTGTATCTTTTCCACAAGGCAACCCTAAAATGGTAAAGTGCAATAAGGTCAAATGTAACCCAGGGAAGGTGGGCCCCCAGTACTCTTATTTTGTGTAGTGGGGCATGGTTGTCAAAGATTTTTAAGAACTCTGTTTGGAAATAAATAAGTGCAGAATCGGGGTCAGGTATTAGGTTTCATGTGTACCACAGGCAGTTGGTAAAGACCAGCCATAATTTTTGTTGTGGGTTAAACATTCTAAATGTTCTTGTGAGTAGAACTTTAGGACATGACTGGAGTGGTTTGATTTTCTGACACAGTATACAATTACATGGTCACTGAAAATGTCAGGTAGGAAACCAGAGGATTGCATTCTGTTGGGACAAGAGGACAGAATCCAGTCTAGCAAGGAATGGTTGGGAAGATTGCTAGATTACATTTAGTGACTTAAATTGTGTCCAGATTTTTTTATTTAGGGTCGAGCAAATTGAAGTTGAAACTCTTAAGAACTAACAACTCACTCTTCCCATTAAGAGAATACATTTTGTCCAGAAAATGAGTTATATCAGTCAGAGATTGTAGATTAATGTTATGGGGGTGGTAGATGCAAGCAATAAGAACAGGATAGAGAAGGGGAGGCAAATGTTACTAACTAGCATTTCAAAAGAGGACGAGTTTAGTGGCCATTTAGCAGCATACAGTAAATTGTAAGGAGTCTTCAATATAAAATAACAGCTCCTCCTCTTTGGGTATATACGAACTCCAAACGATTTCCCCTTTAGATCTCAACTTAGAATTTGATATAAAACCGTTTCTGTGATGTGTATCTAACTCCAATTCTTTGTCTCCCTATAGATCTCCAAATAGATCTTTAAATATTACATTTAAGATGGTTATTATAAATTAACCAAGAAATACTATCCTTATTATGTGTTTAGAATAATTGTTTAAAGTTCTTCTTTTATATATTATAGTTAGACCAGTATAGTTTAATTAATATTTTTAATATTAATATTAATTGTTTTTATTCCGTTGAAATCTTATTCTCAAATAAATATCTATATATATATATTTTGAACTCCATATATGTCTGATGTGGAGGTAATATGTTTATGTAGCATTCAGTCATTTATAGCATCTCAAATACTCCTCATGTTTGATGTGGAGATTATATGTTTGTACATTAGAAAGTCACTATTAGTTTATGTGTAAGCATGTACTAACTAACTTCATATATGCGCGCTATGGAGAGAATACGCTTACATTTCAGTCACTTAAAGTATATATATATACCGATATCACTTTAAGACATCTAATTAGCTTTAAACCTATCAATGGATAACTTAGGGTATATAACCACTAAGAATAGTATCATCGGCACTCCTGATGAAACCGAGTAAGGTGAAATGCGTAGAGTGACGTTGATAGAGGATCCACAGCTACCTCGCCGACCGGAACTGCCCAAATCCGCTGACGTCACATCCGGATTTGCTGAAACGCAGCCATGAGACGCACGCCGAGCAGAGGAGAAGCAGACAGCTGAACCAGAGGCGAGATCAATTGTGTATCTAAATGCCTAATAACAACTTAAATCATGTGAGTGTATTGTAATATACTTACCATTCTAATACAGTTTTATACAGTCTGCACTATGTTTGGTTCTCTGTGCTTAACCATTTAAGGAATCCATACATACATCATTGCTGAAGTTGGCAAACTCGTCCTCAAAATTGAAGAGGCAATATCTAAAGATACCGTTACGCACACAGATCGATTCTCACTTTTGTGAGTATAACAGCTATAGACCTTAAGAAGACATATTCACTTGTAATATAACTATACTGCACCATTAGATATTTATTTTTTGTTTCCACATGTTTTGCGCTTCCCATCGACCACCACTTCTTCATACCTACCTGGGATTGAGAGAGCAATCCTGCTTTGGGTTACACCTGCATCAAAAGAGCTTGTTTGTATCACCACATTTATATTCAATTTGGTTTTGAATTGTTACTATTGTGTTAACACATGTTTTAATTATAAATAGAGCACCTCTATTGATATATACTTTGCACTCTTAGTTCATCCGGTCTGGACAGCTGTGTGTGAATATTTATATGGGCAACAGAAAGCCCTTTTAGAAATTTTAAAGGTGCATTATCAGTGGTATGGGACTGAGGTGAAAAGGGAGGGCCTGGGTTGAGTTCAAAATCCTCTGCTTAAGAAAGTAACAATAGAAATATATATTTTAATAATTGCTTGCAGGCAGCAACGTTGCACTGTTTATCATTAGAATGAGTGGTGCTATGTGTGCTGGTTTTCAGAGGTCTCCACGAACATTCAGTAGATAACGCAAGGCTATTGAGTACTCCAGGGTGTATGATTACATTGTGTCAGGACGTGCTCACCACAAACGAGACGGGACCGCGGTGCTGAGGTGGGATAGGATATAACGCCACCCACAGCCACGAGGGCACGTCTAGAGAGTAGAGTGGTCTGGGAGTCTGGGTCGGGGCAGGAGAGGTACGGATGGTAGAGGGTGCTGTTTGCCAAGTCCGGGTTAGAGAGAAGGACGTAATTGTTTACCGTTTGCCGGGTTCGGGATGCCAGAGGTGCGGAGAGTCGTGTTGCCATATGCCGAGTACGGGATGCCAGAGGTGCGGGTAGTCGTAGGGGAAGCCGGTTCGGTACACGAGGAAGACTGCAAAACAAGACAGGACAAGACAGGACTAGGGAGGCAGAGAGTGATGAGAACAACTGGTTCTATGCTCAGCCGATGAGTTAATGAAGCTGTAGGGTATATATAGGCATGAGGGTCCAATGGCAGACTAGCAAGGTGGGGGGGTGTGAATGGGCCAGTCTGAGGCAGGGATAGGTCCAGAGAAACCCCTGGAGGAGGAACTAGACGAACGAGCACATTTGATTGAGGCATTGTAAAGAGGAGATATGCCTTTAAGAGGCTGGTGCTCCTCCATGTGGACGCGCCCCCGTGTGGCCGTACTTGCGGGTGCGTGACTGAGTACACGCCCAGGCCTGACACTAGAAGGGGAGCTCTGACGTGCGCGCGCGCCTAGGCAATATGGCGATCGGCTTCCTGGAGGGAGGATCGCTACGAGACGCGGGAGAGCCCGGCGGCACCACGGGTAAGTGAGGAGCACGCCGAGGACGGCGTGACTCCCAGGACCTTACACATTGGCTGTGAGTCAGTAAAAAACAGAATAGAGGTACCGTAAGTAGCCTGTTTAATTTCTGAAAGTTAGACAAAAAAGTTACTTTAATAGAGTGTCAAATTGTTGAATCAGGAATACAAGGATCAATCCCCTTTCAATATCCTGCCAACTTCCTGTGCAATTCTTTTTCTCCCGTATAAATATTTCCTTTACAATGTGCCTACTTTAAAAGTGCTTCTTCCCGTGCCTGTGCTTTCCCCATAATAGTTGCTATCTTATGCTTCAAAACAGTCAAGTAATAGAAGGAGGGGAGGGGGGGAGAGAGATAATGAAGGAGGGGAGGGGCGGGAGAGAGATAAGAAGACAGGAAGAGGGGAGGGAGAGAGAGAGATAAGAAGGAGGGGAGGGGGGAGAGAGATAAGAAGGAGGAGAGGGGGGAGAGAGATAAGAAGGAGAGGGGGGTGTGGGATAGGGAGGAGAGGGTGGGGGAGAGACAGGAGGGAGAGTAGGAGGGAGAGAGACAGGTGGGAGGGGGAGGAAGGAGAGAGACGGGATTGAAGGGAGGGGGGGAGAGAGACAGATTTCGGCTTTTAGGCAGAAAATCATATAGTGCAAAATTCTATTTCTGGAGAAGGGCAAATTTGATGTACAGTACATGTAGGTTGTGATGCCTTTTCATGGACAAACAAATAAAATGTAATCTACTGACATTGCACACAAAGAAGAGACCTATGAGTTTTCAGCTATTCTGTACCCTGGAATTTCACCTGTAGAACCCCAGAAAATGGAAAAGGGAAGAAAGGCTAATTAAAATCCTTATCCTTTGTAACTACGGAACATCTTTAGACATCTTTCTTTCCATTGCTAACACCGAGAACTGAGGAAGGACTACTTAGGGTGGCTATACCTCTCTTACCTGCCACTCACAGCACAGGGAACTACAGAGTAGGTTCTCTTCTGTCCAGCTTCGATATTCCTATCTATTTAGCTCATGTGAAATGAATGTAGCATTGTACCTTTGCAATTACTCAGGCTGCAAATTAGGCACTTCCAATTAATAGGAATATCTGTGCTGCATTCAGGCCAAATATTTTCCCAAATGATGTTTCCCAAATGAAAAGGAGAGTGACAGGAAGGAGGGGAGGGGGGTGAGAGTCAGGAGGGAGGGGGGGAGGGAGACGGGAGGGAGGGGAGAGGGAGACGGGATGGAGGGGAGGGAGTGGGAGAAGCGGGGGGGGAGACGGGTGGGCAGGGGGGGGGAGACAGAAGGGCTGCAGTATACTATTAAATCAGACCGAGCGGTTTAGGAGACGGATACTAGGCGGAGCTTAAGTTAGCCACAGGTTAGGTTGTAGTTGGGCTTTACACAGAAATGCCATAGAGGGGTAAAGGTTAAGGTATGTATGATTCAGAGGGGAGGTTTAGAGGTGGGATTTCCTACACATCCCTATAGCTACTCACGATACCCCTCTGAGTGTTGTCGTTTGAGGTGTTTGTAAAAGTTTTTATTATCTACAAAAGTTATTAGTCGATGTATTGCTGGTACAAATTTATATATATATATATTGCTTTAAGATGCGCTGGCGGGGACTACCCCCGCTGCAGGCTTCTCCTATCTCGACCCATTCCCCGGTAATGGGTCGTATTCTAGTCCCTAGGAGGCTGGTCCCTCGGGACACAGACAAGTCCACCGTTACGGACGGTCTGTCCGGCCATACCTATGGGCATAAGGATCTTCCTGGGTCCACCCCAGGCGAGATCTTCTCACTTCTCTGTATATTCACTGTCAGAAACACACTGTTTACGCTGTCATTTTTGTCTCTTTGTTCGTTATATGTTTCCTTGCCCCTTCCTACCTTCATCCTCCCTGGGCCCTGGCCTCTCATTTCCTCCATCCCCCCCCCCCCCCAGAAGAAAGAGGAGTGGACGGCAAGAGAATATATGGCAAAGACATCTCCAAATCATCAGTCAATCCATCAGACGGATATCTCGGCCCTAGAAACGGGGTAAGACTATGGCTCATGATATGCCCTACACACCCACGACCACTAGATGGCCCTTAACATCATTTCACATAACGTAAAGGGTTTCAACAGCCCCTTAAAACGCAAGATAGCATTTACAGAATATAAAAAGTGGGGTGCCGACATATTGATGCTTCAAGAAACTCATTTTAGCGACAAAAGCGCCCCCCGGTTCATGGATAAACAATACTCGCAGTTCTTCCTCTCATCAGCCCCTGAAAAAAAGAGGGGAATTGCTATACTTTTCCACAACAAGATACCCTTTAACGTTAAAACAGTTAAAAAAGATATGGAAGGTCGCTACATCATCCTAACGGGTTCCATACCTATACCTAGCAACCTATAACCCTAGCAGCCGTGTACGCTCCCTGCGAGCAAGACGAAAAAAAATTTGATACCTTCTTCCAAACTCTGAATACCTGGGCACAGGGCCACATTATTATTGCAGGGGATTTTAACATAGCCCTTCAGCCAGCACTGGATAGATCCAGCACCCCCAAAGAGAGTAACAAAAAAGTGAGTCTCTCCCTGACCTCAGGCCTCCGGAAGAACCATCTAGCGGATATTTGGAGAGAGCTGCACCCGCTGGAAAGAGATTACACGTTCTATTCTCATCCTCACAACTCATATAGTAGAATCGACTACTTCTTTGTCTCTAGTAGACTGGTCCCGCTGGTCGCCCGTGCGGTAATCCATGATATATCATGGTCAGACCATGCACCTATTGAGCTAAGGTGTAACCAAATTAAACATGGCAGGCTGGGAGCAAATTGGAAAATCAATGAATCCCTCTTAAAAATCCCTGATATATGCGAACACATTGGTAAAGAAATTAACCAATTCTTTGAAATCAACACAGGCTCTGTGGATTCCCAGTTAACTCTATGGGAGGCTCACAAGGTGACCCTCAGAGGCACGTTGATAAGTGTCGCAGCGAGACGCAAGCGGGAAAGGGACGCTAAAATTATCACTCTTCAATCTAAACTAAGCTCCCTATCTGCGAGACATAAAAAACATCCAGATCCGCAGGTCCTCAAGGATTTCAAAGATACCAAGATTGAATTAAATATGCTTTTGGCGTCCAGGGCAGACAATTCGTTATGTTGGTCCAAGAGGAAATTTTACGAAAAGGCTTACAGACCAGATACGATGCTGGCCTCTCTGCTACGTAACAGACAGACCAACTACAATATCCAAGCGATTAGATTAAAGTCAGGCTCCACCTAGGCCAACCGTAAAATCATAGTTAATGAATTTGGTAAATTCTATGAATCTTTATACAACGGTGAGAAAGTGGCACACACCACAAAAACGAGTAAGTCACTAGGAGATTTCTTAGCAAACTCAAATTTGGCAAAGCTCAGAGGCGGAAAGAGAGGGCTTAGGGGCGGATTTCACTGGGGAGGAATTAGTCACGGTGATAAAAGAATTGAAACCATCAAAGGCCCCGGGCCCGGATGGCTTCTCGGGGCTGTACTATAAAAAGTTTCGCAAAGTGCTTACCCCAAGGCTGCTCCGAATGTTTAACGCAATACTGGCGGGAGCCCCAATCCCCGGAGAGATGCTCCGGGCGTCTATATCACTAATCCATAAATCAGGCAAAGATCCGCTGGAATGCAAAAGCTATAGACCAATCTCCCTGATTAATACTGACAGTAAAATTTACGCCAAACTGCTGGCCAATAGACTAAGTCAGATCCTGCCCAGACTGATACATCCAGATCAAGTCGGATTTATTAAAGGTAGACAAGCAGCGGATAATACCCGACGAATCATTGATCTGATGGAATTGGCTAACAGTGGAAAATCACAAATTATGATGTTAAATCTGGATGCTGAAAAAGCGTTCGACAGGATCGACTGGCCATATTTAAAAGAGACGCTCGGGCGTTTGGATTTGGAGAGAGGGTGAGTGAAGCGGTTATGGCTCTTTACTCAGGCCCTACTGCTAGGGTCCTACACCAGGGCTTTCCATCTGCCCAATTCCAAATTAAAAGTGGCACGAGACAGGGGTGCCCGTTATCCCCCCTCCTGTTTGCCCTATGTATGGAACCCTTAGCAGCTCAGATCCGTGGCTGTCCTGATATAGTTGGGGTAAACATTGACACGCAATCCCACAAAGCAGCTCTATACGCTGACGACATTCTATTATTACTTTCTCGACCCCTCACGTCTCTGCCAAATCTATTTAATCTGCTAGGCAAATTCACTAAAATTTCTGGATTCAAAATCAATCAATCTAAATCAGAAGCTCTAAACATCAGCCTCCCCACAGAGGTTGAAAAGCTACTAAAGCTTAATTTCAATTTTAATTGGAAACAGAACCAGATTAAATACTTGGGAGTCCATATTACTAAGGATGTTAGAGACATGTATAAGGCAAACTACCCCCCCTATTCAGATCACTAAAAGCTGACATCTCAAAATGGTCCTCCCAGAGAATCTCTTGGATAGGTAGGATACAAAGTATCAAAATGAATCTTCTTCCCCGTATCCTATACCTATTCCAAACACTGCCGGTGCCACTGAGACTGAAAGACCTACTCTCGCTTCAGTCTGATATCTCCAAATTTATATGGGGTGGTAAAAAAACGAGAGTAAACAAATTGACCATGAAAAGACCCTCCACAGCAGGGGGCTTAGCGGTACCTTGTCTGTGGTCCTACTATAAAGCAGCGCAATTAAGCCAAATTGTCCAATGGCATTCCAAACCTGCATTGAAAAGATATGTGGAAATAGAAAGGGCAAGCTGTGCCCTGATAGAGCTGCAATCCTTGATCTGGCTCCCCAAAAAAGCACATACAGGTGCTGCCATTCCGCTTTCCTCTGTGACCAACTCGCTGTCAATATGGACCACGTCAAAGCACAACATAGGAATATTTTCTAAGTCCCGGCGCATGCGCACAACGACTGGCAATGGAGCGAAATTCTGTCTAAGTGCCCACGCATGCGCTATGCGCACGGACCAACATAGGAATATTTTCTAAGTCCCCGCGTACGCGCAATGGATACGGAACAGAGTGAAATTACATCTAAGTTCCCGCGCATGCGCAACGTGCACGGACTAATACAGAAATATTGTCTAAGTCCTCGCGCATGCGCATTAGACACTTTATGCGGCGCATATGATTAATAGCTTTAGAAACTCTACCAACAACCGGATAACGATGGAAAAAGGGCTAAATAAAGGTACAACACCAAGGATTCCTCTGATACTGCATTTTATTAGCATTTTAATACTTTATTTAGCCAGTTTGAGCGCGAGCTCACTGCGCATGTGCAACAGCTGATAGCTATTGATTTTGCAATTAGGGTATTGCAAGGGTATAAAAAGGTTCAGACCTCTCTCCCCCAGTAAAATTGACCCTGAAGAAGCTCCTTTGCTGGAGGGAAACGCGCGTTGGACGCGCAATGTTGTCAGTCTCCTACTTGGAGCTGTTTTAATGTAGTGTCTGCAGTCTCCTGGTTCTAACTGTGTAGACTCCAGTAGTTAGTTATTTATTTATCTCTTTAATTTCATAGTGAGTGTGCCTGCTTTCCTTGCAATCTATGTGAGGCGTTCTCACAGTTCATTACTGTAAATTCACCTTAGTACTGCTGTGTCTGGCAGTTTTATGATGCAGTGTATGTACTATAATTATCACTGCATGTGCCAGCTTTATCACTCAAGCACTCTTATCTTAATACACTAAAGTCTCCATTATAGTGTGCAGCGCTGGTTAATTTAGCAAGGGTGCTGGATATTTAATCCATTGGCCACTCACTTGTGTACATCTATATACTTCTATCACTGTGTCTCACCGTTGCTCCATAGGGGATAATACCCTGACTCTTAGCATCCTATGTCCTCTATATCCCACCAACATTAAGCGGTTAACTGGGATAGTATGATTTTGTAACTGACGACATGGTTGCCTGATAGCGTTGATTTAATATATTTTTAATTCACATTACACATTACTTTGGTAATATATGTTTTAAGAAAATGTATTAAAAGTTCATTTTTACACTTGTTTGGTGTGCATTTAAGTGAATTCTTTTAGGGGGCACATCCATTTTGTGTTTCCCTTCACTTTTTCTGAAGATAATAGTACAGGCTGAAAAAAAACTTAAATGCATGCTTGCTAATGCAAGAAGCCTGACAGATAAAATGGGGGAGCTTGAATTAATAGCTACAAGGGAGCAGTATGATATCATAGGCAATACTGAAACATGGTGGGATGAAACTCATGACTGGACAGTTAATTTAAAGGGGTATTCTCTTTTTCGGAAGGATCGAACAAATAGAAGGGGAGGTGGAGTATGTCTATATGTTAAACCAGATCTAAAACCTATTATAAGGGCTGATGTCTATGAAGGGAATGATGAAAATGTAGAGACCTTGTGGATAGAAATTAGCAGTGGAGGTAAAAGTATAAAGAAAATGTTTGTGGGAATATGCTATAAACCACCAAATATCTGTGAGATTGAGGAAGCTAAAATACATTTGCAAATGGAGAAGGCATCAAAACTGGGTCATGTTTGCATAATGGGGGATTTTAATTATCCAGACATAGACTGGGGCAATGAGATTAGCGTTACAACAAAAGGAAACAGGTTTTTGGGGTGCTTAAAGATAATTATATGACCCAAATTATTGAGGAACCAACCAGGAGTGGGGCAGTTCTGGATTTGGTCATATCAAATAATGTAGAAGTAATAACAAATATTCAAGTCCTGGAACATTTGGGTAACAGTGATCATAACATGGTCTCATTTGAAATAAATTATCAAAAAACAGATTACTTGGGTTCAACAAAGACTTTAAACTTTAGAAAGGCAGATTTTAATAAACTGAGGTCTAATCTAGTAGTAATACAATGGGATGATGTTTTTGCAAGGAAAAATGTAGAAGATAAATGGTCAGTCTTTAAAACATTGTTAGAAAAGCACACTTATCAGTGTCTACCCTTGGGTAATAAGTATAAAAGAAATAAGTCAAAACCAATGTGGCTAAATAAACAGGTAGGGGAGGAAATGGACAAGAAGAGAAAGGCGTTTAGATTCTTTAAGTCAGAAGGGACAGAGACATCGTATCAGAATTATAAGGAATGTAACAAAAATTGCAAAAGGGCAATTAAATTAGCAAAAATGGATAATGAAAAAAGGATTGCAATAGAAAGTAAGGTCAACCCTAAAAAGTTCTTTAAGTACCTTAATAACAAAAAAACGAGAAAAGAAAATATAGGACCCTTTCAGTGTGAGATGGGTAGGCAGATTATTGGAGATAAGGAAAAAGCAGAGGTATTAAACAAATTCTTTGCCTCTGTGTTTACAAGGGAAGAATCAAGTTCAATAGTAGTGCCACAGGAGGAAGCCACAACCTCCATATTAATGAACAATTGGTTAACTGAGGAAGAAGTTCATAAGCGACTTGAAAAAATTAAAGTAAATAAGGCACCTGGGCCCGATGGCATACATCCAAGAGTTCTCAAGGAATTAAGCTCAGTAATAGCAAAACCATTAAATTTAATATTCAAGGACTCCATTTCCACAGGCTCAGTACCACAAGATTGGCATAAAGCAGATGTGGTGCCTATATTTAAAAAGGGAGCTAGATCACACCCGGGGAATTACAGACCTGTAAGCCTGACTTCAATAGTAGGGAAACTACTTGAAGGTTTAATACGGGATAATATTCAGGAATACCTAATGGTAAACAAAATTATTAGTAATAGTCAGCATGGATTTATGAAGGATAGATCTTGCCAAACTAACCTCATTTGTTTCTTTGAGGAGGTAAGTAGGAATTAGACCAGGGTAATGCAGTTGATGTGGTCTACTTAGATTTTGCAAAGGCTTTTGATACGGTTTCACACAAAAGGTTGGTGTACAAAATAAAGAAAATTGGACTCAGTAATAATGTATGCACCTGGATTGAAAACTGGTTAAAGGACAGACAACAGAGGGTTGTCATAAATGGAACTTTTTCAGGTTGGGCTAAAGTCGTGAGTGGAGTACCTCAAGGATCGGTACTGGGACCCCTGCTTTTTAACTTGTTTATTAATGACCTTGAGGTTGGGATCGAGAGCAAATTTCTCTTCAAAAGGACTTGGAGAGACAGGAAACGTGGGCAGGTAAATGGCAAATGAGGTTTAATACAGATAAATGTAAGGTTATGCATTTGGGATGCAAGAATAAAAAGGCGGCTTACAAATTAAATGGAGATATATTGGGGGAATCCTTGATGGAGAAGGATTTAGGAGTGCTTGCAGACAGCAGGCTTAGCAATAGTGCTCAATGTCATGCAGTAGCTGCAAAGGCAAACAAGATCTTATCTTTCATCAAACAGGCAATGGATGGAAGGGAAGTAAACATAATTATGCCCCTTTACAAAGCATTAGTAAGACCACACCTTGAAAAAGGAGTACAATTTTGGGCACCAATCCTAATAAAAGACATTATGGAACTAGAGAGAGTGCAGAGAAGAGCCACCTAATTAATAAAGGGGGTGGACATTCTAACTTATGAGGAGAGGCTAGCTAAATTAGATTTATTTACATTAGAAAAGAGGCGTCTAAGAGGGGATATGATAACTATATACAAATATATTCAGGGACAATACAAGGAGCTTTCAAAAGAACTATTCATCCCACGGGCAGTAGAAAGGACTCGGGGCCATCCCTTAAGGTTGGAGGAAAGGAAATTTCACCAGCAACAAAGGAAATGGTTCTTTACAGTAAGGGCAGTTAAAATGTGGAATTCATTACCCATGGAGACTTTGATGGCAGATACAATAGATTTGTTCAAAAAAAGGTTGGACATCTTTTTAAATGGGAAAGGTATACAGGGATATACCAAATAAGTATACATGGGAAGGATGTTGATCCAGGGATTAATCCGACTGCCAATTCTTGGAGTCAGGAAGGAATTCATTTTTCCCCTTAATGGGGTTTTTTGTTTGCCTTCCTCTGGATCAATAAGTAAGTATAGATATAGAATAAAGTATCTGTTGTCTAAATTTAGCATAGGTTGAACTTGATGGACGTACGTCTTTTTTCATCCTCATCTACTATGTAACTATGTAACTATGTAACTATGTGCCGGGACTCTCCCCGCTGTGCCCTCGATAGTGCGGAGAGTCGGCTGACCTGTTACATATGCTGTGGTCTTGTCCCCGGATTGCCCCCCTATGGGAAGAAATTCGAAATTGGACCCAGAGGATCTTGGACCTCTCGATTCCCCTCGACCCGTGGCTGTTCCTCCTGAACAGACCACTAGAAGGGCTCTCAAAAGCAAATAATAAATTAATCGGGCACTTTGCCCTAGCGACCCTGTGCGAGATCGCAGCAGTATGGAAACTTAATGAGATCCCCTCCATCCCCAAGATTCGGAACCGGATTTGGCATGTCTGCCAGATGGAGAAATTAACAAGCTTGGTCAATGACACTGGCAACAATTATCTGAAAATCTGGATACCCTGGCTGGCCCAAACAGACATCCCCGGGGTGGAGCGTGCCACAATATGGCATTGATAGCTCTAGATGCATTCTCCTTTGGCTGTTCCAACATCATCCCTACACAAAGCTCACTGATAACATGAACAATAGGACATGAGAAGTTCCAGGCAGAAAAGAATCTGAAACTTACATACCCAGGATGTTGTCTAGAAGCCCCAAATATAACTGTATCTTTTGGAGTTTCCCTCCCGCACCTAAAGGCAGGCCCACCCATCCCACCCTAATACCCTCCCCCCCCCTTGTCACTCCCACCCCTCCTCACCCGGCAGCACGCTATACTTAAGCTATGAATATGAAAGTAGTTGATCTACCGCGGGACGGGTAATGTCTCGGTTAGTCTTGTCCTATCTTGTATTGTCCTGTTACCAAAAATTCATAACGCAATGTACTGTCATTCTTTTATTATTATATAAATTCATTTGCATTTATAATTCACTTTATTTGCATATGTACCTGCTGTGATATCAACTGTTCCTGTACTTTTTACCAATAAAAATTTCAAGTTATGAAAAAAAAACAGTCAAGTAATGCCAGCAATAAAAACTGCATAATTGGTTTAGAAGGTGTTTAAATGTACCACATCATTCCTTCATTTTGGGCATAAATAGATTTATTCTCAGACCTGTGGTTTTTTTTATTATACAAATTCTATTTGTGACTGATCTCTTGTATAATGTAATTTTTTTTCACTTTGTTTACAAATTTACTCTGACCTTATGCGATTAGTAGTGATGCACAGTGGAATCACAGGTGTTTTAAATATGGTCAGCAAGAACAAGTGAAGATTAATTTGGTTATAATATTGCCTTTTCCTTGTATGTGATTGCACTTTTACATGATTGCACTTGATACATGCTATTTGTATTTCTTTGGCAGCCTGTTTTTTTTTCAAGCTACCTTTTAGACTGGAATTATTTGAGTACCCAATTTTCTTTCTTTCCTATAGTTTTTTCCTTGTTGCTACTGCTGAAGAAGATTGTTAATTAATACTGTGTTGTGCTGCAATGGGAACATTTTGATGACACATTCTCGGTTTGTACAAATCTGATGTATATTTTTTTCAGATGAACAAAGCAATAATTAGGGCAACATTGGGAAATAACCTTCCTTCTTATCCAACCCATACAAAGTGCCACAATATGGGGTGTTAAATTAGCACAAACTTACAAGTAAACATTTTTTGTAGTTGATTTTTAGCTTCATTTCTATAGTTCCGTATAGATGGTAAGTAATGCACTCACATGTAGTGCCTAGATCACAGGCATTGATTCACATAGGTAAATCCGCTTCTTTATCAGTTGTCACTGAGGTGATTTTCTCACAGGGAAGGTTATGAGAGATAATAAAAACAAAGAGCACACATGGTGCAATATGTAATATATAGCTTTCAAAATTTTGATTCAAGTAACTACAAGATTCTCACAATTTTACAGCTCTTTTAATCATTGGTTTAAATCCTTTAAACGAAACTGCCAGTAGAACGTAGGGAGGAATCTCCTGTCTCACTAGTCAGTCCGTCCAAGTACTCTCTGTGTCTGACGTTCTGGTCCGTTGTGTCTGATCCGGGACTCGCAGACTCTCCCACTCGCGTTGTCCCTCAGTGGTTCCTGCAGATTCTGACACTCTATGTGGTTCATGATAAAGGCTTGCTTCCTTAGGAGATTTTAGCGTAGATTGTCCTTGACTAACCTTCTGCAGGAACCAGAGATAGAGGAAGCAAGTGGAATTGTCTATGGGGCCTATTCCAGTAGCTTTGATAAGTGAGTTATCGACAGTATTGAGTACTTCTCGAGCAAGTTTGCATGTGTAGCTATTCAGAAAGATCAGATAACATGGCAAACTTGCTCAAAACCTGCTTCTTTCCGATCAATAGCACTCCCACTCAGGCAAATCGAGCGGGAGCTCCAAAAAATGTCAAACTCATATTTTTTTTTAGAAACTGAGCTATTCAGTTAGCTCCGAGATTAATATCGCTGCTGCAACTCGCCCATTCTGATCCCGCCACCTGAAGGTTGGCGAGATGGAATCTAATCGGATTGATGGATGTACCATGTGATGCCTTTCCTTTTTGGAGGGATGTCACATCATAAAAAAGGGAGGCAGGCAAACTACCTGATTGTCTTGCGTACCATTTCTTGTACCATTTCTCAGTCAAATGTGACCTCACAGGCCTTATGTAAGTCTCAATTGACCCCAAGAAGCCATCAGATGAACATTTCCTAGACCTGTTGGAGAAGAAAGAAGAAAAAAGAAATAAGAAAAGAAAGAAGAAAAGAAATAACTACTCACTGGAGTTTCCTCTTCAAGCAACTGAGGATCATGGACTTCTTTGCATCATGCTGTTGAGGATCATTGCATCGTGGTGCAAGAGTTGGTGCAGCTATTGGATGAGGAGGATGAATCTTTATCGCAGCAAAGGTAAGATTGTGTGTAATACACATTGGTTGTATTTTATTGAATTGTGTATTTTTTTTTAGGATGCCCATTGACTGGCAATGTGTTTATCTATGCCCCTTTCAATGACAATCAATGCATTTTTTGGCAATTTATAAAAAAAAATGAAATGTAATGTTTTTTATTTGGTGCATTGTTTAAATCTCCTGCGTCACATGACCAGGACATTTAAACTTCGCGGAGATACAGGCACCAGGGGTCCCACAGGCTGAAATTAATGCAGTTCAGTTCCGTAGACTCCCTGCTTCAATACTGTGTTGTTAAAGGTGATCGCACTGTTTTTATTTTATTTTAAGAGCTGTGCAGGGAGATGCATCTCTCTCTGTGCAGCTCTCTCTCTGTGCAACTCTTAAAGACTGCAGGCAGATAGCAGGGGCAGAACTTAGAAAAAGACACAGCTAAAGACACTGCTATTCCAAGCGGTATGGCATTTTCCTACCTTACAGTATCTGGCTTGCGATGACTTTTTCTGAATACCGTGATAACACAAACATCAGAGCGTGAAGGAGGTCATGCTAAAAGTTTGATATAGCAGTGATTTTATCGAAGCTTCTAGAATAGGCCCCTGTGAGTCCTGGATCAGGTGAAATGGACGGGAAGGTGACATTAGACATCAGGTGACATCAGACACCAAGAGTACAGTGACAGACTGCATTCAAATGGCAGTTTTGTTTAAAAGATTTAAACCAATGCGTATATAACCACCTGATAGAACACTACAGCAGCAGTAGCATGGAGAAGAGAACTTCTTTTATACAAACAAATCCACAAAGTTCTAAACACATGACAGTTCTAAGGACACAGCTATCTATACATACTGCCCCCTGACTGTGTTCCCATCTGGGGAGAGAGCCAATGACAAAACATCAGCAGTTTAACTACCACTCCCAGAAGCCCCAGCTGCTGGAACAGTGACACATGATAGGACAGCCAATGAGGGGATCGGAGTGCAAAGGTTGAGAGGGAGTGAACCAAGAACTAGAAGGAGACGAATAAGGAAAGGGCTGAACTAGAGTGACCTTGGAGACTACAGCTCTTTCTCAGAGCGCTGCTGTTGCTGATAAGGCCACAGATAGGATCCTGGGTGGAGGAAAGGGATCATCAGCCCACCAGACTAAGGCCTCGTCCAGGGTGAAGGCGTGCTTTTGGGTGACGCGATGAGTCAGCGTGAGGCAATGGGAGCGGCCATAGTGACCACGCGTGGGCACATGCACATGAGAGTTCAGAGGAGCTCTGCTTGAGGAGACAAATAAATTTGTATTTATCTTGCGATGGCCATGTCACATGAGCGGCCCGCCCATTGAGGGCCACCCTCCCTCCCCCCAGGCCACCTTCCCCACCCCCATGCGCGCTACATTTTCAAATAGCCAGGAATCTCTCCAGTTTTCTCAGCGCGTGACATCATGGTGCTCGCGAGCAAGCTTGCATTTACCCTGGCCGAGGCCTAAGAGAGCAGTGAGTAGGAACAGAAGAGACAGGCCTGCTATGGTACCATACTGAATATAAGAGCTCCAATGTTCATGCTAGTATAACAGGGTATGTCCATCAGTACCTGTTTATCTTCACATAGAGTATCTGCTATGTAAGTCCTGTTAAGTTCCAGGCATTAGCAGGTTAATCTATGGGCCAGTGAACCCCCTTCTGCTTCCCTGGAAAGTGAAGGAAGATAGGTGGTGACTCATGGCCCCCTTGTAGGTGGGTACAGTCCATGAGCCTGTCCCTTCCACAGTTTTCTATGTGAGTAGCCAAAAGTTAGGAGAGAGTCTGCCTCTGCACCTCATGGTGTGAGGGGGTGTGAGTCTTTGTCCCCTGTTCCTCAGGGAGTGAGGTAGGAGAGATGGTCCTAGTCCCCTGCTCCCCAGTGAGAAAGGACGGAGCTGTAAGCCTTCCCCATGGTGGGGCAAGCTTGCTCACTTTAGGACGGCTGACCTATAGACCACAAGGATCGAAGCCCTATTGATGGGGATGCACTGTTTAGAAAGCCTGGGGCTAGTGAAGGATGTTATGTGCTGCAAAAGAAGAGCTGATGCAGAATGCCCTGCAATAAAGTATGTTCAAAGATACCTCTGCCTCTGGTGTCAGTTCCTGGGCAGGAGGGATATGATTGTTCAGTGATGGGGGCTGACACCTACACCCTGTGGGTTCCATCATCGCTGGAGGCGCAGACACCAACCCAGAAGAACCCAGAGATCTGTTCGAGCCAGTTTTGTTTCTGTCTCCTTACCATCTGGCAGACCACTCAGACCTCCTGCAAACCTAAAGGTAGAGCACCACACACATGTGGTAATACACCTACTCCCAAACACTGGTCCCTAAGTGAGGTTGGGAGGGGGGAAACCGTGTTACACTAGCATTTATCTACGGGATCGTAGGGCCTCTGTAATACATACACGCATGCACACACAACTGCTCAACTCTCTGTTAAAAGTGTATTTGTATGTATGTGACTCTTACCCTGAGGATCACACTGACTGTTATATTGTTGTGGTTATAGGTGTTGAATATACACACTTTTATTTGGTTATTCATACATTGGTTTTCTGTCCTTTCGTCTGACCTTTGGCCATGTGCTCAGCTAGTGAGAACACACGGCCATAATTGGGAGAACAAATAAGGCCCTTGCCTCAGCAGTAGAGGTTAGACTGAGGTAATTAAGTGAGGGGTTACACTTAAAAGAACTGTAAAATTGCGAGCACCTTGTACAGTAGCTACTTAAATCAACATTTTCACCTTAGATCATTATTGAAAAAAAAAAACTGAACACCCGATCGCTAAACTTACATATTTAGCCACCTTATGGAAGATGAATGGAAATGACAGCATATTGTGGACTTACCACCATGTTTCCATAGGCAGTTAAAAATCTGTTTTTTTTTCTCTATTGCTGTTGGACAGACTCTACTCTAATCCAGACAGCCATTATCCTTACTTTTGCTCTGGCAGGGTGTGCATAAGGTAAGGGTAGTTCATATTTTATTTATTTTTCTATGTCAAACTGACAGGCACACATCCAGATTCCACTATTGCCATGTCTCTGTAGCCTCATAAGACAAGTTTATGTTTGAAGAGTTGTTTTAATCATACAAAGTTCTTTTGAAATGTAAAGTCATATTTTTGGAAAGCTAACAATACACGTTAGCTGTTGTCAGGTCTGTAAATCACAGATTGTTCACCTTTTTTTATTACTGCCGAGTAGGAGTGTCTGAAATCAGATGAACGTTAGTTATAAAACTCATGGAGAATATTGCTCTGAGCTCTGAGTTTGCCAAACTAATTTTAGAAATGGGCACAACATACAGTAATAATTCATTTTCCTGGTGAGTAATAATTAATAATTTGCCAGTAGCTTAGCATGAATTTATAGAAGACAGACTATAGTGGTTACAGACACAGTGATAACGTTTGCTGAATAGGTTTTTGATTTACTCCTTGCCGTATACATGGTCATGATCTTAGACAAATCTCTTTATCTACCAGTGCCTGCCTATATCCAACTGTAATTTGGCAATAACTGTACAATTGTTCTTTTCAATCATTAAACAGGGTGCTACATGATACAGTATTCTATATTAACTAATATGGTTGATTTACTATCGGGATATTATGGAAAAACGACACCAGTGACATTTAGGATTTTTTAAGAAGTTTGGAGAAATGAATGATGCAGTAAATTAGATTGCAGGTCATTATTTTCCTGCTGTTTATTACAAAAAGAAGTACACACAATATAAATGATGACATGTCCTACATATCGCATTACTAATAGCTTCCATTACTAGTTCATCCTACTGACCCTGATACTAATCCTTCTTATTATAGATATGTGTTGTGATCTCCACGGTATAAATAATGATCAGTAAAAATATTAATGCTTACAAAATGTGGCGAAATATAGTACTACAAAGTGGGGGAAATATACAATGCTCCTAATTGTTTGGGTTCTTCAATCTTTTCTCAAGTTACATTTCTCAGGGACAGAAACATCAGTATCATGTATATATGTACCATACAGTACCTAACTGCAGAGACCAAAAATACGTTTTGGAAAAGATTTTGAAAAAAAACAATGATCTGCTTGCACAAATGGTACAATGAATAACGTTGAGTAAATGAGCCATAGAGTCTTCTAAATCTGCAGCCCAGACAGGCTGGAAGCTGAAGTTTATTCAAGGTGTAAAAGTAAACATATAAGACAAAAGTGCAGCATCAGGAGTCGCAGGTACCTGGGTGTAGGTCAATTGCCAGATTTTGGGTGGAGAATATGCCTGAAGATTTTACACCTTAAATTACCTTTAATTAATTAAATTACTTTTCGGCAGTGTACAGGTTATATAAGAATTACAATGTAATTCTATTTCAGCCTATGTCAATACAGATCTTTGACAGGAGAGAACTTACAGATTTATTAAATATTCCAACTATCATATTATCAAATTTCCTAGTTGCTATTCCGAAAGCCTCGATGAGTTGCAAACTTGTACGGGGACTGCATTTTCTCGCAAGTTCTCACTCCTGGCCAAACTCACCGAGCGGGATCTTTAAAAATCAAAATAGCGCCATTTCAAGAAAATAACTCTATTCTAGTAGCCTTGAGAATTTCATTGAGGCTCTGAAATAGCAAGTTTCTCGAAGATCATATTTGCAGATGGGCAACATTTTTGCTGGAATCTGAATCTGCCACATATTGGCCAGTTCATTTCAGCTGCAGAATTCCGCGGGTCAGTCTCAAAAAGCAGATAGTTTTTTTTTTCTTCCTGTCATTAAAAATCCATCCAGTGAATTCAGAATCTAATTCAGCAAATGGAATCTGTATCCGTAAAACGGAATCCAAATCCGCCAACGGAATTATTAAGGGAGGAAGAGTACTGTATATAAATGTAGCCAGGTCCCCTCTGGCTCCCCAGACATTTGGTTCTCTCTCTCTTACCTGCAACAGTGTATGGGCAGTTGCAGGGGTCATCGCGTCACTTGAGGCTCCCGGAGACATCAGCTACAGGGTGCCACCATCTTGTGTGCGTTCGCGCATACGCGGTAGCTCGTGCACGTGCAGTATAGCCCCAGAAGCATCACAACGGCCATTACAGGGGGTGGGAAGAGGCGCTCCATAGTCATAGTCCATCCCCCAGTTCGCACATGCGCAGTTAGCAGCGGCGGTGGCCATTGCAGTTCGCGCACGAGGCCCCAATGTAAAAGACGCCCCTAAAGGACTACAACTGCCAGCAGCCTCTGGGGACTGCCCTTTCACCCCTATCAACTGCTGCATTGAAGCCAATAGGGTTTACAGATTCTCCTGCAGCAAAGGAGATACAATGTTGCGTGCTGGAGTCAGGAAGCTGACAGAGGAGCACGAGTGTGAGAGTGTCAGTTGGTGATGGGATAAGGTAGGGGAAGGTGTGTGTGTAGGGAGCAGTGCTTCTACACTAGGCCAGGTTACCCCCTAGTTCCCAGCTAGGCCAACTCCCCTTCAGTTTGTGGCTGCTTTAGGGAAGGTCCCTTAGGTAGAGACCTTGCCCTGTTAGCAGTTAGCTTAGTTAGGGACACGTCTGCAGTGCTGTGTACTCTGACAAGAAGGGTCAGTGTTGCAGTGGATCATACTCTGCAGAGCAGAGACAGAGACAGTCTGAGCTGTGAGCTTGCTCAGAAGGTGACCCCCATCACTGAGGCTTCGGCGCTGAACACAGACGGGTCCATTTCCACAGTTCTGCGGTACCCGGTTGCAGGAGAGCCGGGCAGGTATTATTCCAGTCACCAAGTGCACCACCTATACATTTCATCTTAGTGTGCAGCGCTGTCCCACACGTGGGTGGGGTTGCGGGACTCTTGGGATTTTTGGGAACAAGGACTTTGGGTATACAGATTGGGGTTAAGACACGGTGAGAAGACAGGTAGTTGTGCTTATGAGTGTCATAGAAGGACACTGCCACTGTTATTATTGCTGATGTGTATTGTGTTATGTTTGATGCTGCATATAGCAAACTGTTATACTTAAACTACTGTGTATGTGGTTACTATATGTGGGTCCTGTGTGGGGTACATTCTACACTCCTAGAATCCTACATAGGTGGAGGCGCTGTAAGGAAGATCGATCCAGAGGATTCACCCCAGGCTCTCACTAGCGGAGGCTCAGACCTCCTGTGAGCCTGACAGGTATAAAGCACCACACACCTGGTAACATATAGGTTCCCCCTCCCATGCAGTCTATCTGCGATTAGGGTAGGGGGAATACCCGTTACATAAAAATGGATGCAGCTTCAAGTTTAAGCCAATGTGTTGTAGTCAGGGTTTGGCTATTGGTTAGTTAGGGCTACTGCTGCTGCTTTAGTACTTTAGCTCAAACATTTATACATTATTAACTTAATGAAATTTGTAGCTTAACCATTAACCTGTGACTGACTGGATGACTCCTATTTCAAATTGTTTGGAATCCGTGAATAGAGTCAAGTTGAAATCCGGCGATGGATTCAGATTCAGGTTGAATCCGACACCTGATTCTTTAAAATATGTGCCCCCGAGATTTATTGACGGATCTTGAAGAATCCGGTCGGCCTTTAGAGGAAGTAATCCGACTTTGGATTTCATTTGATAAATCAGATTGGGCTGGGAAACTCCAGGAAAATGTGGGGAATTGATTCAAACAAGTCCGCCCATCTCTAGTCATATTCGGTAAGTGTGTTGATATTTCATTTGCAAATGTGAATGTCACGGTAACTTATGACAGGGTATAATAATACACACGTTTTACTATAAGCCTGTCACGGGAACTTGTGAGAGGCTCTAATAAAACACACCAAAAATATCTCTGGGTTGAATTGAACACGGCTTAGATATAATAAATACAGTTTATTCCTTAAAGAAGGTGAACACACAAGATATACAAATAACAGGCCTAGCGTCATAAAGTCTAGCTTGGCCAGGATACCCTTTGTTTAAGATGTGAAGTACAACACTTAATATCAAGTATCCATGTCCTGCATTCCTGTGTGCTCACATACACAAGCAGGGTGGGGGAGTCTTTGATCAGGAGTTTATGATCGACCATTTGTCTCCCATCCTGATCATTAACATAACATATGGGCTCTGAGTTTTTATACCAGACAAAAAATACAATTCATACTTTAATACCTTCATATATTAAAATGATCCGTTCTGCTGGGCCCAGTGGGCTGACACTTGCCAATACCTCATGCCGGAGGGGACTCTCCATGGTGGCCAAGTTTCAGCTCTTTGCGACCCCCAGAACCGGAGATACACAAATGCAGTTGAAAACTCTTATTACTTTAATACAGGATTCTCCGCTTAAAAATGAATTTCTGCTTTTCACTCTTTTCCCATTGAAATCAATGGGCTCCGCCACTATGGGCTTTCAATGAAGCAACTCTCCCGTTGAAGTCAATGAGTTCCGCCGCCGTAGACTTTCAATGGGACAACTCCGCCATTGAAGTCTCCGCCATAGCCTTTCAATGGAGTAACGCGCCATTGGAGGCTATGGGGAAAATCACCAATCTTTACAGTTTGCCCACAATCCGTCTGGTTGTTCAGAGAGGGCTGGAAAATGGCCATGCAGTCATGTCCGGAGCAGTGACTACATGCGACCCAAATCCAAGCCCTCTGGTCCTCACAGAACCGGAGATATGGACTTACATATTTCACAGTTTTGGACCTAGCCGTTTTAACGCCACGCGGCTTTCTCCCATTGGAATCAATGGCCGGCGCCGCCATAGGAAATGCATGGGCGAGCACCGCCATTAGATTCAATGGGACCTCCGCTCAGCCATTAGAGTCAATGAGCTCGACCCTTTACGGGGGTCCCTCATTCTCAGACCCGGTGGTGGTCGTGTGGGGAGGCCTAGGAGGTAGGGCCAAAAATAATTTTATTTCTAGGTGCTCTAGAACCTAAGGTTCCCACGCCAATTGTAGGTGAACTTGAACTCAGTGATAACAGCTCTTTTTCAAAGACATTATATCCGTTCTTGCGATCTGCGGTTTGGATGGCTGCCAACCTGTTCCCGGAGGTCGGTGTCGAGGAATCCCCATTGAAGTCAATGGCCCCATTGACTTACAATGGGAAACCGCCGCTCCTGCTGGTCTTTGCTGGAAACAGGCCCAAAACCGCCAGATCTGCCATTGGAATGCATGGAGCTGCAATGGCGACCTATGGGAGGCTGCAAAATGGAGCCTGAAAAGGGGGGAAAAGGGAACAAAGGGCTATAACCACTGAATTAACATTAACCCCTTCCCTCCCGCATCAACTCCAGTGTATGTGTTGGTGCAAACACTGGGATCAGAACAATACACATTTACAGGGACATATACATTTGGTTGCTGAAGCAGGGGAAAACACATTACTGGACCGCAGTCCAGTTAACCCCTAGCTTCCCAAGTGAGAGCAGGGGGTGGCCAAATGGGGTGTAACCCCTTTAATACCGGGCCAAACCCCCTCTCCCATGACAGTGAACTAACCCCCAGTAGAGATATTGATTATTATCCTGATTCCCTTGTTTATATATCATTTATTTATGCTTAAACAGAGACTAGTAAGTTTGATGACTTTGCTGCTATATCGAATGGCTTGGCATGACCCATTGAACGGTTTGTGTTATCACGGTATTCAGAAAGAATCTGAAACCATCTCAAACCATGAGGTAGGAAAATGCCAATCCCACTCGGCATAGCAGCAATGTGATCTCAACTTTTTTCTAAGTTCTCCCCTTGCAATCTTCTCGCAATCTGAGCTGCACAGAGAGAGCCGCCTCTCCCTGCACCGCTCTCACAGGTGTTACACTGTTTTTATTGGCATTTGAATACTAGTGTGCGGGAGCAGGGGGTCTTCGGAGATGAACTGCATTCCTTTCAGGTCCGGGGACCCCCTGCTTACCGAGATACAGGCCCCGGTATATGGTGCTGGTATCATCTATGCGTTTAAATGTCCCAGTCACATGGCGCGGGAGGTTTAAACATTGCAAGGGGATACCAGCACCCCATAACGGGGCCTGTAACTCGTGAAGCAGGGGGTCCCCGTACCTGAAATCAATGCGGTTCAGCTCTGAAGCGCCCCTGCTCTTGCACACTAGTATTCAAATTTCAATTAAAACAGCTTCATTACCTTAACGGCTAGCCGCTAAGACAATGAAGGTGTTAAACCTAAATAGCCTGTTTATTGGAGGCAGAGGGGGTGTATGAAGGGGGTAGTTGCCTCAAGGTGGGAGGTCAGGCCTGCCGGGAAGATAGCAGGGGGGAGTTATCCCCTTCACTGCCATAGTGGTTGGAACTGCTATGGTGATAAAGGGGTTAACTACTCCTGCTACCTACCCGAGAGGCCAAAACACCTACCCTTGGGGCAAATAATAGCTCATTTGAACATTCATAATAAAACAATATACAGCAGCTTAAAGTAAGTAAACTTCTACTTACCCCTGCTAGGATGAAGGACGTCCTCCACATCGATGTCCTCTGTGGGCAGCAACAGTACAATAAAAATGCAAACTAATGGCCCCTAACGCCTTATTCAGCTTAGCGATTAGTAACAGCTATAGTAATTAAGGGGTTAACCACCCTCCTCCCCTCCACTGCTACCAACCCAGGCAGCCTAACCACCCTCAACAGGGCAACTTACCCCACCCTCTACCCATTTACTGGCGCAGTGGTTCATCATGCCCATATAGCAAATAAGCCAATAACCAAAAATAGATCATAATAAAAAAAAATTAAAAAACAATCCACAAAAATAAACCAAAATTAAAAAAACACACCTGGAAAACCAAGAATTATACAAAGCAAACATAAAAAAATTAAAAAAACAGAATTAAACAAAGAAAAAAACAAACAAAAAAAACCCAGTGTAACAGGGGACTTACCCTGTTCAGAAAACTTGCCTCTAATCGACCAGAACCTGGCTGATTAGAGGTGTTAGAAAAAGCCTGCCTTTGAGACAGGAAGAGAGACTTCTTAGCTTACACCTGAGCTGAACTAGGAGACAGAGCAGAGATTCCTGAGTCGCACAATTGGGGAGTCTGACCAGAGGAACTGCTGTCTTGAGCTGCAGAAGGACTGGACTGAATGCTGATAGCAAGACAAGGGGACTAGACCTCAAAACCTGGACAGACATTGCTGTAGCACACAAAGGTGCTTACCCAGAAGAGCAGAGAGGACTTCCCCTACAGCTTCCGGAGAACAGATAAGACTTTCTTTTGGAACTGTAATATATCTGTATATATGTTTATATTTTGGGGCTGGTAAATAGCTTAGCTAACCAACCCAGTCAGAGAGGGCTGAGCTACATGTGTAGATAGTCTCCAAAACAGAGATAGGTTTTTTGTTTGGCTTATTTTCATATATTTTTGCTGTGTTTAAAGCGATAGGCACAATAAAGCCTTGTTTTAATTTCACCTTAAAACAGTCTCCATTGTGTACCTTTGCACATGTCCTTCTTCAGACTAACAAACACACAGATGCTTATCGCTCTCCAAACTATTAGGTTAAAGTCTAATTAGCTCATGGTGCATAGGGTAAAACTGATATGAACACATAAATCCAAAAGGGGTATGAGCCTCCAGTAGAGCAAGAAACCCAGGGCTGCACTCACAAGAGATAAATTATGGGGGACTACACAATATGTCCCAGGCCAATAGCCCAGTACTACGCAACGCAAAGCAAAAAAGTTTTATTATATTCAAAGGGGGAGGAACATCAGGGGGTGTGGGATAAAGGGGAGAAGTGTGTTAAAAATATGGTAGGTGGTGACCAGGGCAGAAAGGTTCTCATGTATCAGGTATATTCAATGTGTATATGTATTCCTAGTATATACAACACTTAGGAAACTGGGCTCAATTAGCCAGAAGAATCTAACGGGGTGTACTCTCAGGATGCTGCAATCAGCTTGAGTTTACTTAAACCAGTGTGACACTAATAGTGTACATTGTTGCTGCTAGTTTCCCAGATTGGAACAAGGGAGCAAAAATAGTGTGCACCTATGTATCTGTTGTCAGTAAGTGACACTGATGTTAGCGGGAGACGTATAGAACGAAATAAACCGTTAATCTCCTTGATAGGGAGCCGCTTATGTTAATAGCCTCCCGCAGATGCAGTGCCTAATGCTGTAACAATCACTACATATAGGGCAGTATAACCGGCATAATGCATGCGTAATTCAGAAACAGTATCTGATACTACCCGTTCCGCCGCGTGGCTGTTAAGTAACTCGGTACACCGGAGCTCCTGGCATCGTCCTGGTCGCCCCCACCTACGTCAAAGAATGCAAAATCTATAATCAAAGAATAACCCGTATTTTACCACAGACACCCAGTTATCCATCACATAATTACATGAAATAAATGTTATAGTAAACCGTGTGTGATATTATTGTGTCAGTTTGAATGTGAGAACGGTAGCGGTGTAGGATATTAGGTGCTGGATCAAATTGTTCAGAGGTTGATGGGATCCAAACAAACACGTGGAGTTGTGAACCCCTATATGAAGCCAAGAAAAATCTTTAAAAGTATGTAACTCCATAATGGACCATAATAAAATCCAAGATCTCAGACAACGAATCATTCACACTGATGTGAATAACTGTGATATTCTATTAATGTTCGTTGTTCGTTCGTTGTATGCGTGGAGGGATTCATATATGTGAGGTGTAGGAGTGTGAGCCCCTACACGGAACCACCTCTAAAAGTCAATGTGGTTCCAAAAGAGTATATGACTCCATAATGAATTAAAATAAATCCCTGGATCCCATATACCAAATTATACACTTAACCCCCCACATATTGGGCAAGCGATGTAGTATGACAAACCAGAGGTGATCTAATACTGTCAGTAGGACTGTAAGCTTAGTTGGTGTACAGGGGACCGAAACATACATATATAGAGGTGGTAGGAACCCCTATATAGAGTCACCTCTAAGGATCAAGTCAAAAAGAATTAAGATGATTCCTATAGTGTGTTTGACTCGATTGCAAAAAAGGTATATTATAGGGTCCCAATTCTATCATGAACAGACCACAATGTAAGTAGATGTATTCTATAGTCCAATGGCCTCATGTACATGTAGTGTGAATGGTGTAGGAGTGTAAACCCCTACGTGGAGCCACCTCTAAAAGTCAATATGGTTCCAATAGAGTATATGACTCTATTAAAAAATAGATCCCCGGATCCCATAGCAAACTAGTTACATTGTGGTGGAGGTGGGTAGTGTGGATAGTTTGTTACACTATGTACAGAGGGGGGTCTATAAGAGTGGAGTATAAATGAACCCCTCATTATGGTTCCAATGGAGTATATAGCTCAATTAAAAGTGGATCACCAGATCCCATATAGCGAGCTATTCACATGCTTATGTAAGTAGGTAGTGTGGATAATTTGTTCTACAGTATTCAGGGAGGGGTTCATAAGAATGGAGTATAAATGAACCCCTCATTGAGACCATCTGGGTACAGGGTTTTCAACGTATATATCCACCTACACTCTGTTTGCATTAAATGGCGATCCCAGTCACCTTTCCTTGGTCCCCGTCTCACATGTTCGATACCACAAAAGGTTAATGCAGTTAAATCACCATCATGGGCTACATTGACATGTTTTGCCACAGGTAGATCTTTGCTGTTTCTAATGGACCCTATATGCTCAAGGATCCGTGTTTTGAGTTGTCTGTGGGTTTTCCCCACATATCTCTTTCCACATTTACATGAGATCAAATAGATCACCCCCGTTGTGAGGCAATTTATGTACTCCCTAATGCAATATGTTTTGGATTTTGGGCCCAGAAAAGTCTTAGTTCTGGGCATATAGGTACACGCCTTGCATCTGCCACATGGGAAGGAGCCAATGGGTTTGGTATCCCCTTGCCAAGTTCTTGGTTGGTCCGCACGATAGTGACTATGTACTAAAGTGTCTTGGAGATTGCGGGCTCTTCTACAAGTCATGGTGGGATTTTCCTTAAGTACTTGTTTGAGGTCGCCATCCTCCATTAGAACATGCCAATGCTTGGAGAAAATGTTCCTGATGTTGCTCCATTGGTTATTGTATGTACCAATGTACCTATTAATGTGTTTGTCAGTATCCTGATTAGATCTTTGTCCCGTCACTAGCAATTGTTCTCTTGGCACTTTTCTAGCCTTTTTATAGGCCTTTTTGATGGTCCCCTTGCTATATCCCCTTTGCAGAAAGCGTGTGGTCATATCTGAAGCTTGATGATCAAACTCCTCTATATTGGAACAGTTCCGCCGTAATCTTTGGAACTGTCCAATGGGGATGCTGTTTATCATGTATCTGGGATGGTGGCTGTCCGCTACCAGAAGGCTATTAGTGGAAGTCGCCTTTCTAAAGATCGTCGTTTCTAAGGTCCCGTCATGTTTCTTACTTATGGTTAAGTCTAGAAAGTTGATCTTATGACTATCTACTTCATAAGTAAGTTTCAGGTTATGGTTGTTGTTATTGAGGACCCTTATGAATTCACAAAGAACTCTTTCTGTTCCACTCCACAACAGTATGACGTCGTCTACTGTATATAGCGGGCCCATAAAACTATGTGGCCCGTATATTCGTCCAGAGCCTCGCTGAAGACCACGGTTTCCTCCCACCAGCCTAGATATAAAATAGCATACAGTAGGTGGGAGCACATGTGGTCCCCATCGCGGTGCCCTGGATCTGGTGGTATATTTTTTGATCAAACAGAAAGAAGTTCTTAGTAAGTACAAAGTGTAGTAGCTTTAAGGTGAATTCATTATGTAGTACAAAATTCCTTCCCCTTGATCGCAGGAAATGTGATACCGACTGCATACTGTATTGATGTGGAATACTGGTATACAGTCCCTCAACATCGAGACCCACAGGTAGGGTATCTGGCTCTACTGCGATCCCCTCCAGTCTTAATAACACATCCTTAGTATCCCTAAGGAAGGAGGGAAGTGAATTAACAAATGGACGTAGTACCACATCCAGGTACTGACTAGCGTGAGATGTTAGATTACCAATTCCCGAAACGATAGGTCTCCCCGGGGCGGGTGATCTACCTTTGTGTAGTTTAGGTAAGTGGTAGAATGTCGCTAGTTGGGGATTGGCAATAAATAGGAAATCAAATTCCTGTTGTGAGATAACGTTATTCGCCAGTCCTTCTGATAAGATGCTTTTGAGCTCTGTAGAGAAGGTTAGTGTTGGATCATTAGGTAGGATCGAATAGCATGTGACATCACTTAGAAGGCAGATACATTCATGCTGGTATGCCCCTTTGTCGAGGATTACGATGTTCCCCCCTTTGTCTGAGGGCTTGATAACAATAGATGTATCACTCTGCAAATCCTTAAGGGCTATGCGTTCTAAGTTTGACAGATTGCTAGGGCCGGTATACTGGGACAGTTTCTCAATGTCTGCTGTGACCAATTTCGAGAAGACATCCACATTGGTACTTGTCTCTATGGGTGGAGTAAATTTGGACTGATTTCTAAAATCAGAGAATGGTCCCTTGCCAGGTTCTCTATCATTTTCTTCCAAGAGACTGTTCATAGCTCTCAGACAGGAAAAGTCTGCTACATCAAAGTTTTCTAGTGGTGTGTTACGATATTGATGTCTATTTCGTCTTGCAAAGAATTTGTGTAATAACAATTTGCGTGTGAATAAATGTATATCCTTAATGCATCCAAAAGTGTCTAGGTGGTTAGTGGGTGAAAAGGATAGGCCTTTTGACAGGATGCTAGTGTGTGCAGGACTGAGAGTTTTACTCGAGAGATTGACTATTTGTGTCGTCTTCTCCGTGATCTCCTGGGTCGGTCTCCCCAAGGTCTCTGACCCCGGTACCCCCATACCTCCCTGTCCCTTAGATAGGCCTCCCTGTCCCCGCCTGGTTTTCCTCTTACGGGTTGGTCTGTTGGTAGGCTGGTCTCTTCTAAAAAACTGTCGGGGTTATTGGGGGTAGGGTGACCATCTCTCCCAGTCCGGCTAGTGGAAGGATTTGGTTCACTATCACTAGCCGTGGTCTTCAGCGAGGCTCTGGACGAATATACGGGCCACATAGTTTTATGGGCCCGCTATATAGACAACATCATACTGTTGTGGAGTGGAACAGAAAGAGTTCTTGGTGAATTCATAAGGGTCCTCAATAACAACAACCATAACCTGAAACTTACTTATGAAGTAGATAGTCATAAGATCAACTTTCTAGACTTAACCATAAGTAAGAAACATGACGGGACCTTAGAAACGATGATCTTTAGAAAGGCGACTTCCACTAATAGGCTTCTGGTAGCGGACAGCCACCATCCCAGATACATGATAAACAGCATCCCTATTGGACAGTTCCAAAGATTACGGCGGAACTGTTCCAATATAGAGGAGTTTGATCATCAAGCTGCAGATATGACCACACGCTTTCTGCAAAGGGGATATAGCAAGGGGACCATCAAAAAGGCCTATAAAAAGGCTAGAAAAGTGCCAAGAGAACAATTGCTAGTGACGGGACAAAGATCTAATCAGGATACTGACAAACACATTATTAGGTACATTGGTACATACAATAACCAATGGAGCAACATCAGGAACATTTTCTCCAAGCATTGGCATGTTCTAATGGAGGATGGCGACCTCAAACAAGTACTTAAGGAAAATCCCACCATGACTTGTAGAAGAGCCCGCAATCTCCAAGACACTTTAGTACATAGTCACTATCGTGCGGACCAACCAAGAACTTGGCAAGGGGATACCAAACCCATTGGCTCCTTCCCATGTGGCAGATGCAAGGCGTGTACCTATATGCCCAGAACTAAGACCTTTCTGGGCCCAAAATCCAAAACATATTACATTAGGGAGTACATAAATTGCCTCACAACAGGGGTGATCTATTTGATCTCATGTAAATGTGGAAAGAGATATGTGGGGAAAACCCACAGACAACTCAAAACACGGATCCTTGAGCATATAGGGTCCATTAGAAACAGCAAAGATTTACCTGTGGCAAAACATGTCAATGTAGCCCATGATGGTGATTTAACTGCATTAAGCTTTTGTGGTATCGAACATGTGAGACAGGGACCAAGGAAAGGTGACTTGGATCGCCATTTAATGCAAACAGAGTGTAGGTGGATATATAGGTTGAAAACCCTGTACCCAGATGGTCTCAATGAGGGGTTCATTTACACTCCATTCTTATAAACCCTTCCCTGAATACAGTAGAACAAATTATCCACACTACCTAGTTACATCAGCATGTGAATAGCTCGCTATATGGGATCTGGTGATCCACTTTTAATTGAGCTATATACTCCATTGGAACCATAATGAGGGGTTCATTTATACTCCACTCTTATGGACCCCCCTCTGTACATACAGTAGTGTAACAAACTATCCACACTACCCACCTCCACCACAATGTAACTAGTTTGCTATGGGATCCGGGAATATATTTTTTAATTGAGTCATATACTCTATTGGAACCATATTGACTTTTAGAGGTGGCTCCACGTAGGGGTTTACACTCCTACACCATTCACACTACATGTACATGAGGCCATTGGACTATAGAATACATCTACTTACATTGTGGTCTGTCCATGATAGAACTGGGACCCTATAATATACCTTTTTTGCAATCGAGTCAAACACACTATAGGAATCATCTTAATTCTTTTTGACTTGATCCTTAGAGGTGACTCTATATAGGGGTTTCTACCACCTCTATATATGTATGTTTCGGTCCCCTGTACACCAACTAAGCTTACAGTCCTACTGACAGTATTAGATCACCTCTGGTTTGTCATACTACATCGCTTGCCCAATATGTGGGGGGTTAAGTGTATAATTTGGTATATGGGATCCAGGGATTTATTTTGATTCATGATGGAGTCATATACTCTTTTGGAACCACATTGACTTTTAGAGGTGGTTCCATTTAGGGGCTCACACTCCTACACCTCACATATATGAATCCCTCCACGCATACAATGAACATTAATAGAATATCACAGTTATTCACATCAGTGTGAATGATTCGTTGTCTGAGATCTTGGATTTTATTATGGTCCATTATGGAGTTACATACTTTTAAAGATTTTTCTTGGCTTCATATAGGGGTTCACAACTCCACGTGTTTGTTTGGATCCCATCAACCTCTGAACAATTTGATCCAGCACCTAATATCCTACACCGCTACCGTTCTCACATTCAAACTGACACAATAATATCACACACGGTTTACTATAACATTTATTTCATGTAATTATGTGATGGATAACTGGGGGTCTGTGGTAAAATACGGGTCCTTCCCACATTATTCCTTGATTATAGATTTTGCAGCGACCTGCAAGATCCATATAGCGCAGCAAAACAATGCAGCTGGTTAAAACCTCTTTGTGAGGAACACTATACATTAAGCATCCACAATAGGAGGCTGACAAGGAGTTAATCATCAGGGGACCACCCACTTCCTATTATGAAAACGGGTACTTAAGAACTAGTGAAGTGAGTCTCCTTACCACTTTAAGCCCTGACGAAGCATAGTATCCTATGCAAAACGGCCCGTCGGTTTTATGTGACGTCATTCCTTTGACGTAGGTGGGGGCGACCAGGACGATGCCAGGAGCTCCGGTGTACCGAGTTACTTAACAGCCACGCGGCGGAACGGGTAGTATCAGATACTGTTTCTGAATTACGCATGCATTATGCCGGTTATACTGCCCTATATGTAGTGATTGTTACAGCATTAGGCACTGCATCTACGGGAGGCTATTAACATAAGAGACTCCCTATCAAGGAGATTAACGGTTTATTTCGTTCTATACGTCTCCCGCTAACATCAGTGTCACTTACTGACAACAGATACAGTACATAGGTGCACACTATTTTTGCTCCCTTGTTCCAATCTGGGAAACTAGCAGCAACAATGTACACTATTAGTGTCACACTGGTTTAAGTAAACTCAAGCTGATTGCAGCATCCTGAGAGTACACCCCGTTAGATTCTTCTGGCTAATTGAGCCCAGTATCAGTCAGTTTCCTAAGTGTTGTATATACTAGGAATACATATACACATTGAATATACCTGATACATGAGAACCTTTCTGCCCTTGTCACCACCTACCATATTTTTAACACACTTCTCCCCTTTATCCCACACCCCCTGATGTTCCTCCCCCTTTGTATACAATAAAACTTTTTTGTTTTGCGTTGCGTAGCACTGGGCTATTGGCCTGGGACATATTGTGTAGTCCCCCATAATTTATCTCTTGTGAGAGCAGCCCTGGGTTTCTTGCTCCACTGGGGGCTCATACCCCTTTTGGATTTATGTGTTCATGTCCTCCTACACCCAGAATTAAAAAAACACACAAAATAAACAAGAATTAAAAAAACTATCAACAAAAATGCATTTTTTCAAAAAGACTTTACAGTATATAACCGATGTTTGAGAGAAACCAAATCAGGTGATCCATAATAGAGACACAACAAATGCTCCTGAAAAAACTTTATTTTATTCATGTACGTGTTTCTCAGAGCCTTTAAAATTAATAAGTAGTCATTATCTTGATGTGTATTACACATTCTTTCCTATGTGCTTTCTCTCTCTCTCCTATTATTCATGCGCCTTAGGACACCTATTCAAGGACACCTATTCCCGTACAAATAATTAAGTTAATGGAGTAAAAAGCGGAGTTTGGATGTTCATAAATACGTCATGTTTTTCTTGGAGTAAAAGACAAATGCCAGCAGATGTAAACAATTCTTAATGTGTGTATGAACATGATGCTCTTACCCTAAAAAGAATAAGAAGCATTATGCCAAAAATTAGAACATGAATAATTCCATACCAACAGAGTCTGCTAAGGATTTTAGGTCAGAAATAATTTTGGGATGCTGTGCTCTCTTTTAATTATTTTTTTAAATTATTATTTATACTATACATTGCCCCCAGTGTATTTAACCACGATATATACACAAATCCATTAAACACTGCAGAGTCAGTTTGCACCAAAACAAGCAGAATGGCTATTGCTAGGAAAATAACAAATAAACAGGGGAATAAGGAAACTGGCCAATGTTATTGTCCCTATTTCCCTGCTTATTTGTTTGCTGCCTTGCAACAGCAATTTTGCTTTGGGGAGGGGGGGGGGAGTGAGAACTGACCCTACAGTGTTAATTGGGGTTGTGTAAATATGTTAGTGAGAATATATTGTCTTGTTATATTGGGGAAGGTCCACATATACTGTAGGACTGAAACATTGATCATTCATTAAACCAGGGGCACGCAAACTGGGGGGCGCAATACTTTTTTGGGGGTGTGGCTTTAACAGAGGCCCCACTCTGAGAGCGCGAGGCCTCTGTGATCTAGCTGCGGTCCCAGTCACTGCCACAGCGCAAGGCTCGGTGTGCGCTATGCGTGTAAGCAGCACCCCTGAATGGGGGAGGGCCCAGTTCTCACCTTCCCGCTGAAGGTGCAGCCGCGCCGTGCTGCAGGGTTTTTTTCAACTCAATGAAATTGAGTTCAAACCCTGCGACGGAGGCGTGGCTACGCCCCCACCGGCGGTTCACCCAATGAGGGTGAACTAGCCACGTGACGTAATGGCCACGCCCCTGCAAATCCCCGACCACGCCTCCTCCCGTCGCAAGCTCCATCTCTCCCTGTCAGACCGCAGATCGCGGTTAGCGCTGTGCACGTGCCTCCCCCCCCCCGCCGAGCACGCGTGTCACAGACATTACTGGGACCGCAGCCCTACTTACCCAGCTTCAGTCCATGCATCTCCATGGCAATGCGACTTGATTTGACGGCCGTTGCCATGGAGACGCGGCTGCTCATGTGACGTGATGCCACAGGGGGGCGAAGCACAGGAAGTTTGTGCTCCCCTGCATTAAACCACAAATTTGATTAGCTCCACATGAGGGCATTTCCTGTACCTATGTTTCTGCATCACCAGTATCTTCTTTTAATCGTGCACCCATGGCAGCTGTATACTTGCAGCTGATGTTGAACGATTTTCTATAGCATATCAGTCATGAGCAAGCAGTGTGTAGGGCCATGATCTTCTGAGGATTAGGCCTCATAGAACACTCCACCATGAGCTCTGTGTAATGTTAGTCCTCCATCTTTAGATAGCGCTGAACAGAGACATGCATTATTTGTGTTTTGGAAACATGAATAACCCTTCTTTATCTTTACTCCACCAGTATTTCATACATATGATCAATGATTGTATTAAAGATACTGGGACATATTTACTAGGCCTTTCACTTCAAACGACTTATAGGTGTCTTATGACTTAGCACTGTTTAGTAAATACACCATACATTTCTGTGTAAATATTTTTTATATGATTAGAAGTTGCATATCATATACTACCGTATAAACATGGGAGACATAATGTATATGTTTCCTTTAAACCAGCACACAAATGTACAGTACATACGAAAGCTTGACCCATATATAGTATGTTGATAAAAGCCATCAAACCTTAAAATACTTTCTTTAAATGCCTGCATTTTGTTCACCAGCTACAGAATCAATGACACAAATTAAGGCCGCGAGCACAGTGTGTGTGACGGAGCACGCAGTGCGAACAAAATACAGTTGGTCTATCTGGCCGGCCATGGTGCGCGTGACCCCGCAGCAGAATTTTGAGCCGACAAATAATTTTTGCGTGACAGCCGCGACACGTGAGCGGATCAGCCAATGAGGGTGAGCTAGCCTGGTGATGTCACGGCCACGCCTTCCCATCAGAGTGCAGGGATTGCTCGAGCGACAGGCACGCGCGACTCCAAGCACTCCGTGGCGTGCGTGCGCGCCTGCACTATAAACGATGCCTAAGTGTTTCTCCTTCTCCGAGCAGTAGGCATGGTTTCATTTAACAAAAACTGTAAAAAGCAAACATATCATAACTAAAAATATTTTTTACATGAATTACACATGTAATTAAATAAAATGCACATTATTTGGCTCCCAAGAGACTTGCCCTTTAAAAGAAACGTTCAGATATCCTAATCAATAAAACATTTGAATGTTTTCTTAATTCACAATCATTTAACACTTTTTCACTTTTGCTCTTTTAGGCTGTAACTTCAAATAAGTACAGAAACTGTCCATGGAAGGCTGTGCATTCTTTGAAAGATTCCGCCTCCACATCTGTTTCATGTATTTAAATCCATCAGCTACATTATTGGCTGGAGTTCAAGACTGTCCATAAGTTTCCTCAATTAATCCATCAACCTGCAATTCCAGTTTGGTAACCCTAATGTGTCTTGTGGAGAGAAAAAATCCAATTTTTCCCCCTTTTATTTTCTTTTTTTTAAGGAAGAAGAAAGAGGCTGGGAGAATTGTGAGCAATGTTTGTGATAAGAGAAAACACACATTTCTGTTTTTTTAATTTTTATAGAGATCACAGAATTGAAATGATGGGAAACTGATGTCTTAAATATTTCCATCAGTTAGGCGTGCAAGCAATGGTATCCTTAAATAATAATACTATCTCTGTCCATAACAATCTTACCTGACAATTTACATTAAAATCGAATAGCAATTATGGGGATTGTAATGGGAACTACAGTATCTAGTCGATTTGATGTTTGAGTCAGATGTACGTAGGGCTCTTTGACATGAAGTTTGGTTAGTGTTAGGGACTGCAGGTGACTAAGGTGAGTACATAACCCCCCCGGTACTAATGTAATCATAAAGGCATACACGGCCAAGCCTTCATGAATATTGTGGCAACTAAGGGCTAAGGGTAACATTTTCAAATAAATATGCAATGCAATTTGTACACACATTTTAGTAAGTACACAAAATGTAACATCATAACTGTTAGACACATCATACATTCAAGTTAAACAATGAAATACATTTTATGATTTATTGCATTATGGAAATTGGATTCTATCAGATGCATCTATTGATGTGTTTGTGAACAGTATTTCCCTGCGTTAACCTTAACTGAAGTTTAGTGGATCTGTGATGTTAGGCTAACAGGTCACTAGCATCTTATTTGCATATGCGTTACCTAAACATCCGTAGAAATGTATTGATACGTTATTTTAGTGGTTAACTCTAGGTTATCTTTCTCTTTAGTGCATAGGCGTTAGGATTAAAGTAACGTTAATTTTGATTAACGTTCTGTTAAATAGGCTAATAGAGCTTCGTGCATCTGGGCCAAAGAGACAATAGTCAATAGTGCCAACTATATATTGTAATTTATTATATTACAGGAATCATTAAAGGAAACCAGACTGCATTGGGCGATTAGGTTAAAGCAAAATACTGCTTTAATATTCCAAAAATGACATATGTTTCTGACAAGAAGACACGCATATCTTATTCTTATTGAATTCCAGTAAAATCTTCCTGCAATATAGAATAGATCAAATGTGCTATGTTTGATACAAGTGCCCTAAAAAACTGGTGTACGTTTAGTTAGGTAATTTTTTTTGAGTCAGCCATTAGTCTTTGATAAATATCCAGATAGGAGTTTGTAATCTACAGTATGTGTTGTGTACAAAGGTGTTTTTCCTAATTATTTAAACACAACTGTGCACAAGGTTTTGTCTCAGTGACAGTGCTGAATTCCTACAGCAGCCAATTTCCTACTCTAATAGAGCAAATGATATATTAGCAGAAGGTACCCCGCTACAGCAATATAATATAGAGGTGTTGTATTATGAGAACGGTGCCTTGGGTAGTAATAATAATGAGAAAACAATGAGAAAACAAAGGAGAGCTAGAAACCCAATATGGCACTCAATTCCCAAAGCTGAATGTTTAGTGATAAGAATTAAAAAATAAATGTTATTGTTCATCATAACTAAAACGATGGGGGTTAAAATCCATTAAAGGACACACACATAACAATCCTATGTTGAGTGCTATATGCACTCTGGATTGATGATGAACGAAACAGTTGAGTAGAATTAGATCAATGTTTCGAATTAAGGTGCTGGTATATAGTTAACCTAAGATATAAAGGTGTTGCTTCAACAGTAAGAATTATACATACACTGAGTAAATAATGTAACAGCCTGTATGCATTGGTTGAACCACTGGGGTTAAATGATACCCTGTGACAGAGTAGGATCCAATCAGATAATTTCATACAAAAAGTACTACTTAGCAACCAATTAGGTGATATATATGAGTTCATGCATGCATACAGCAGCGGCAGCTTTTATTCGAAGTAATCACCGGCTTGTACCTGGCATGTTCCTGGAATGCCACGCTGTTCACCCGGAGCATGCCGGGCTCCCAGCCAGGGTCATGCCCGGCTGACACGCGGTTGATGTGTTTATTGATAATGGTTCGGATTTTAATAGGCTGCAATGCTTCGCGTGTCCGCCAGATGGCAGAAATTCATGAATTGTAATGCGCCGAATCAGTAATGTGTCGGCTTGCAGGTGTTTCGTTTAAAAAAGATACCGTACCACAGTGTGCTATTGTAGCTTGGACTGAAGGAAGAGGTTGCAAAAATGTATCAATTTAGGCTTTTCATATTAAAGAAAGACAAAGACCAGTTTCAGTTTGTGTTACACTATTCTGCAGAGACCCACCATGAGTGTTCAAGTGCAGCCCGCTTTCCAAAAACCTGACAGAAGTTACGCGTATTTGATATGGGACGCGATTAATGCAACAGAGGATAAGATGGCAACAGTTGCTAAAATTTATCAGTATTTTATTGAAAACTATGACTTTTACAAATTTTCGCCAACTCCTCATACGTGGAAGCATGCAATAAGGAAAAGGTTATGTAGTGACCCCTGTTTTCACCGTATTGAGCCCCAATTCATTGGAGGGTATTGGTGTGTCACCGGAATTTTTCCTGTATCTATGATCATGGAGGCGGCAAAAGGCAAAGGGTCGTGTCGTGTTAAAACCAACTAAGAAGCGACAGTCGCTGCCAAGCAATGCACCAGCACCAGCACCGGCTTCCAATGACGGTCCCACTGTCAGTGACAACCCTGAGCCTGAGCCTGAGGCTGAGCTGGATTTGGTGTGCAGTTTTGATGAAGCTTGCATGTACCTAAGCGATTTCCAGCCTCACCTGCTGACTACAGGTGGACTAGTCCCGCTGCCAACTATCGACGTGGATGATGAAGAAAGCTGGACTGGCAGTGGACCGGCGCCGGCGCCAGCTGAATGGGAAATTCAATGGTGAGTACTGTCTTGTTGCCGTATTATTTTGGTGGGGCTGGCTGGGTACTTCTTTAGGGGGCTGACCATTACTGTACATTAAAACTTTTCTTTTTGTTTTTTCTCAGAAAAGAAAACGGCTAATGGGGGGATTTCGATGGATAATATTGTACTGTATGCTGATGTTTTCCGGCCGTACAGTATACTGTGTAATAAACCCGAATAAATAAAACTATGCATTTATTCTACATGTTCAGTATCGTTTCATTATGTGTCTTCCACAGTATACTGTACAGTGGTATACAGTGCCTAACATCTGGGGGCAAAAATAATTTTATTTCTAGGTGCCCTAGAACAGAAGTTCCCACGCCAATTGCCCGTGAACTTGACCGAGGCCCTAAGTAGTTCCCACGCCAATTGCGTGAATATAATGTAAAATAACCCGTTCTGTGGGTCTGAGCGGGTTGAAATTTACCTGGTCCTCATGCGGGAGGACCCTTGCCATAGTGGCAAAATATCAGCCTTCCAAGACCCCCGAAACCGGAGATACAAAAAGACAGTTTAAAAGCACATTACCAAAGTGGCTTTTTTTCTGCCATGCAAGTCAATGGCAGAAACCTGAACTTTAACATCACCCTGACTCCGTTCTGTTGCTACGAGAGGGCCGCAATTTGCCATTCAATCCTGCCGCAACTAGGACTACATGGTCACCAAATCTGAGCCCTCTAGGTCGAACAGAACCGGAGTTGTGGGTTCCAGGTTTCTGCTCATTCTGACTTAGCCGGTTCAAAGCTTTCTCCTCCATTACGCTCAATGGTAGGACCCTCCTCGCCGGCGTGACCCTTTCTCGTCGCCATTACTGCTCGGACCCTGTTGGGGTCAAGTGAGGGGGTTCCTAACATCTAGGGGCAAAATGAATTTTATTTCTAGGCGCCCTAGAACAGAAGTTCCCACGCCAATTGACCTAGTTCCCATGCCAATTGCCGTAGTTCCTACGCCAATTGCACAACCAGGCAGTAAAAAAACAGTGCAGCAAGCCTCTACATTTGTTACACTGGCAAAGGAGTAAATGGAAACAATGTGAGGCAATTCAACATGTTCTTTTATTGGTGGGGTCAGTACAAAAACATTTATTTACAAATACTGTACAATGTTGAAACATTTAAAGTGCCCAGCAATTCTAACCATCAACACACAATAATACATACTGCAGCCTTTATTAAATTATTTTGCCACAAAATATTTTTGGTGCATGGGGCAAAGGGAGTTAAAGTGACATTTTAAGTAACATCTTCTTTATTAAAGAAACCCAGTACTGTATACAGTACAGTACAGTGGGATGGTGCGCAAAACTGTCAGTCAGACCTGCACCAGTTCAGTCCTAGAGGGCAGCAAACAGGGCAGGTTTTCAGGGCAACATTGAAAACCGTGCCTGTTTGCGGCCCTCAGGGACTGGAGTTGTGCATGTCCTGTGAAAAAAAACACACAACATCTCCTTTGTTTACGTACAGCAGGTACTGTAGGGCAAAACATGTACAGTACAATACAGTTCAGCACAACAGTATGGTCTCACTGACAGTCCTCCACATTGTCCAGCCATGGCCAATTCCTTGCATGGCGCAAAACGCCATTAATGCAGTCTCGAACGCCTTTCATTACAGGATCTGTAACTGTATAAAAGCGCCGCATTTCTTCCACAATGTTTTTCCTTAAATTGGCAGGAAGGGCCTTTTTAACGCGATTTCCTTCGTAGTTCACTTTGAACACTCACTCGCAGTACAACGTGTAGGGAACATGGTGCTTAAAAATGATCAAGGCATACTTGTGGGGTACACCAGCACTCATCACCCTATACTTCTCCCTGAGCCCCGGTGGCAGATCGCACAGGGTGATGTCGGGCACTGTTTCGATGCTCGCGGGTGTAGGTCTTTTGGGAATGGGTGTGCTTGTGGCGACGGGCGATGGTAGGATGTCTGGGAGATAGCTTTCCTCCAGTCGTGGTCGCCGTGTTGTCTCCTGGCGTGGTCTTGACGGGGTTGTCATGTCCTCCTCAACGGCATACATGTACACTACATCTTCTGGTGGAGGGGGTGTGCTTGGTGATGGAAGGGGGTCGAAGGTCCCATTCATCACATCCATGTCACCCTCCTGCTCCGGCATCGGGGAAACAGGGGCATTAGCACCGAGCAAATAATGTATGCCCGCAATGTCAGCCTCTATCTTCTCCATCCGTTGATCCATCCGTTGCTCCATTTGTAGCATCCGTTGCTCCACATTTAACATGGTCTCCAGAAGCAGATCTATCTTTGCCAGCACAATAGAATTCCCCGGGAGATCCACACTTATCCAATTCAGCATCCAGTCCAACGAGCTGCTTCTTGTGCATGGCGTCTGGACATCTGGGGGGATGGGTGTAACGGAGGATGAGATGGGGGTTCCATGGAGAGAAGCGGCATCGATGGAGAGTGGAGGAGGTGACCTGTGGATACCCGGTAGAGGAGAAGCGGCAGCGTCGTCGAAGAGGGATGGAGAAGGTGACCTTTGGATTTCCGGGCGAGAAGCAGAGTCATCTAAGCGCAAAGGAGAAAGTGACCCGTCGTCAGATGGAACCGGAGAAGATGGGGGTGGAGAAGACGGGATGAAATTTCCGGGACAGCTACAGCAGAGTCATCGAAGCATATGGGAGGAAGTGGTCTGCGGGTCCGATGGGTTCGCTGCCATTCGTTCTGCGTCGAGAGTACATCACCGTATATCTTCTTCACATAATGAGGCTTACGTCTAAGAAAACCCTTAACCTTTGGGGTCAGCAGAAGGTTTTCTTTATTGGCCTTAGCCTGTCGCTTTGCCCTTGGCATGGAAACGGCAACCGCCTTTCGCTTTTTCAGCATGACAGGCACGGCAGAGGTGAGAGGGTTCTTGAGTCCATAGAACCGGGGATGCTCCATGGAAGCAGGTGGCACAATGCAGTACAGTATCTGGACAAGGGCAAGTTCAGATAAAGATCATGGAGTGGTGGGCTATGCAAAGTGTGTGACCTTTTATGCATGGCGGCCAGGTACAGGTGTTGAAAGTGGGCGTGTGAGTCATTACCGTATAAATACACCATCCATTTTGTGTATTGACTGCACATACAATACACATCGACTAAACATCGAATATACATTCTTGTGTTTGTATTTCTTTCTACTCGCAGCAATGCCTGTTAAAAAGATTTCAAAGGAGAGAGGCGTGCACGACAAGGAGGTGAACGGCAGCTTAGAGTGTGAGCTCCATCCCCTCCGGCGTTTCAAAACGATCTAACTCCAGCAAAAACACAGCATCTGCATAATCCAGAATCTGCAGAACGTGTCTAAATATACAGACATGGCATCAACTAAGACTTTAAGAAAAAAAAACACAGCCGGTGTCTACTTATTTTAAAAGTAAAGAGGCTGCCAGGGCGGACATACCTGAGTCTCCAGTGCAGACAGCATCAGCAGACCCAGAATTGGACCCCTCACCTGAAGAACCAGACGATATGGATGTAATGAGACGTAAAGACATGAAGGAGTTTTGCAGCAATATGCAACAATTCTTTAAGTCTGAACTTTGGGCACTTCGGAAGGATGTGGATGCAATAGGGGAGCGTACGGCCGCTTTGGAATCCAGGGCAGATGAGACAGCTACATCCACAGCACAAACACAGACTCAAATATCCGCCTTAAAGGCACAGGTCACTTCCCTAGAGGATAAAATTGAGGACGCAGAGAACCGCGACCGGCGCTGTAACATACGGCTGAGAGGGGTCCCAGAAGCTATAACTGACCCAGAGGAATTCACCTCGAGGTGGCTGGAACATATATTCCCAGACATGGCTGCCAGAGACCTGGTTCTGGACAGATGCCACCGGGCGCTGAGGGGACGACCTCAGCAAGGAGACTCCCCGAGGGATGTGGTGCTTAGATTCCACTGTTACCGCACCAAAGAAGAAACATGCCGGATAGCAAGGGAACTGAAGGTAGTGGAGTTTGAGAAAATAAAATTCCAAGTGTATCAGGATCTGTCACCTGCCACGCTAGCAAAACGGAGAGCAATAGCCCCAGTTACCAGAACGCAACGAGATCAAGAGATTAGATATCGCTGGCTGTTCCCATGTGCCCTCATGGTCTTTAAAAACGGAGTGGCACGTATCCTCAAAAATATGGAGGACACTGAGGGATTCCTTAGGAGGGTCCTGGGATCAACACAGAGTCCCCCTCGCCATGCGGCGGCTAAAGATGGTGCCCCCACGCAGCCATGAGCTAACCCACGACTGATGCACTGAGCCCTGCATGAAAGACCCTCCACTAGCCACAACCACCGGAATCTACTGTTTGGACCAACCCCAACACTGCCCCTCATGCCCTCGGGACCGCTTGGGACCCCTTCCGCAGCCCTCACCAGTCCCTAGAGAGGGGAATCAGCGCCCTAAAACGCAGCAGGTCCTACTCACGTTTTTTGGCTGGCAGCCATCTTCCCTTGCTCCTTCCCTTGCTCCTTCCCCGAGGTGCGCGGGAACTTCACTGATCTTCGCGGGCTTGTCCAGTGACGTCATCACCCTGCGCCGTCTTCCCATGAGATCTGGATCCCTGGCGCCTGCACAGTAGAGGGAGGAAGCGGAGGCACCTGCTGCCCTCACCAAGATGGCCGCCGAGGAGTGCTGCCACGCGCGGGACCTCCGGCGCCTGCGCAGAAGAGGGAGGAAGCGGAGGCGCTTGCTGCCCTCACCAAGATGGCCGCGGAGGAGCGCTGCCACACAGAACGAGGAGGCTGGCGGGGGCACAGACGCAGAGACGCTCAAAACACGCTACAAGGGAGTGTGCATAGCAGCCTCCGCTCGTGCCCATGCCCCAGAACTGTGGTCTCCCATATACATAAATACACACAATAAAAAGGATCTAAGGGAAAGGGAGGGGGGGTGGGAGGAGGAGGAGGAGAGGGGGGGGTGGGAGAAGGAGGAGGAGAAGGGGGGGTGGGAGAAGGAGGAGGAGAGGGGGGAGGGGGAGGAGGAGGAGAGGGGGGGAGGAGGAGAGGGGGGGAGAGGGGGGATGAAGAGAGGGGGGTGGGGGAGGAAGGAGGAGAGGGGATGCATATGTACACACTCAATAAAAAGGATCTAAGGGAAAGAGGGGGGTGAGGGGGGTGGGGGAGGAAGGAGGAGAGGGGGGTGGAGGGGGAAGAGGAGATGGGATGGAGGAGAAGAGGGGAGGGGGTGGGAGAGAGGAGGAGAGAGGGATGGGGGGAAGAGGTGGAGTGGGGGGGAAGGGAGGAGAGAAGGAAGAAGGAGAAGGGAGAGGAGAGAGGATGAAGGAGAAGAAGGAGGGGGGAGGAAGAAGGGGGGCGGCTGGTTTGGCTCCCACACACAGAAGCCAATCCCACCACAGGGTTCATTATATAAGGTTCAAAAAATTACTTGAGCCCCACGACCACGGTCTGGAGAGACTAAAGCCTATCACTCCCTATAAAGAGCTATCTGGGATGCTAGACTCCCGGCCTGAGATACCAGGGTGCTGGGCACAGGAGCCGCTAAGATGCTGAACAACGTAGCCTCTGGAGGTATATAGAGAGCGCAGGCATAAGTGGGCAGGGGGGAAGGTTGTTTCCGCTACGTCTGTGGCACGCACGCAGAGGGATCTCTCCATAGGGCTGCTAGAAGATATGCAACTCACAATCTAAGGGGGGATAGGCTCGTTGGGGGGTATAGACAGACTGCCGAGGGATAATTACTTGTTATGTTGGGCTCGGACTCACGGAGGGCAGGGTACATTTGTTCTTCAGTGTAGATATCCTCATACACGGTAGAGTTACCCAGAAGAAAAGGGCTGCTATGGACATGATCATCTCAGACTGGAGGTCTATGAGTTAACATTCTCCAAGGAGCTAAGTAGATGGGCTCCAAATGGGTGACGTGGTTCAGGCAGGGAGACAGAAGGTTAGACACAGGGCAAAGTTTTTCGTTATGTTTGGGAGATGTTTATTGATTTGCAGTTTCTGTTCCAGTTTCCATCGTTGAAGAGTTTAACGGAGTTACATAAAGTAGCTGATTATGAAAAACACGCCGGCGGGATCCCCCTTATTGGCGTGCATGCGTTTTCACTTACGATCCCTGAGAAAGAGGGATCACACACAAGTCCCAGGGAGGTCGGGTCCCAGCAAGACGGAGAGATCCCTCTATAAGACTGGACCAGGAGACCAACCCCATGGGCGCAAGAGACACACTCGGGGGCTCCCGAGGTGGATTCTTGTTTTTTTATTATTTGATGTCACTGCCATGTTGATGTTATATATGCATGTTATTTTTTGTTTCCTCCCTACTGTTTTTACCTGCATGTGGTCCCCCATCCCCCGCCTTCCCACCCTCCCTTCGCTCCCTCTCCTGCCCTTCCCCCCCCCCCCCATTTCCCCCTCCCACCTCTCCCTCCCTTCCCCTCTCAGGGGAACATCAGCCACACCGTCAAAACACACAACAGATGGTACAGATGCGTCTCAGCACTACGGACCGGGCATGCTCCAAGGATGGAATCTTGGGTGAGTCCAAAGATTTCACGAAGCTATCCCACACACACATTAATAAATGGCGATGATACTTATTTCCCATAATGTACAGGGCTTTAACAACCCATCCAAATGGAAGTTGGCCTTTACAGACTATAAAAGGAAACACGCTGAAATCCTTTTTCTACAGGAGACACACTTTAGTAAATCAAGTGCCCCTAAATATCTTGACAAAGATTTCACCCAGGTTTTCACATCAACAGCAGCAGTCAAAAAACGAGGGGTAGCTATATTATTCCGGAACAGCATTCCGTTCGAGGTGCAGTTAACTAAACGTGATACGGATGGTAGATACATTATTGTTGTAGGAACAATTAGGGAACAAGAGAATCACGTTAGCTTGCTTATACGCTCCCAGCGAGAAGAGCACGATCTTTTTCGATAAGTTTTTCAGAACCCTGAACTCAGTGGCCCAAAGGAGCGTCGTGCTCGCGGGTGACTTTAACATAGTCATGCAACCGCACCTGGATAGGTCAGGGGTTGTAGGTCAGTACAACAAAGGAGCGGGTGTATCTTTGCGCCGGGGCCTCAAGACCAACCAGTTATCAGATATATGGAGAGAATTACATCCGGCAGACAGGGATTACACTTTCTTCTCTCACCCCCATGGCTCGTACAGCAGAATTGATTACTTTTTTGTGTCCTGTCAACTGGTTCCTAAGGTTACCCGAGCAGGGATCCATGATATTTCATGGTCAGACCATGCGCCAATAGAGCTAAGGTGCAATAATATCCGAACTGATAGACCTGGGACAAACTGGAAACTTAATGAATCAATCTTAAAAATACCCGAAATATGTGATGTTATTGGCAACGAGATTGACCAATTCTTCAATATCAATACGGGCTCTGTTGACTCACAGCTTGTCCTATGGGAAGCCCATAAAGCAACGTTACGCGGCACGTTAATAAATATCACAGCCAGACGAAAGAGAGAAAGAGAGTCCAAAATTATTAATCTCCAAAACAAATTACAGACTTTTCCTCTAACCATAAAAAGAATTTAGACCCCAAAACCTTACAGGAGGTAAAAGATGTCAAAATTGAACTTAACATGCTACTAGCTTCCAGAGCTGACAATTCACTGAGTTGGTCAAAGAGAAAATTTTACGAGAAAGCAAACAGGCCGGATACAATGCTGGCCCGCATGCTAAAGGACAGGCAAGCTGAGTATAACATCCAAGCTATACGCTTAAAATCTGGTACCCCCACATCTAATCCTCAGAAAATTGTAAACGAATTCGGCTCCTTCTATGAAACACTGTATAACGGTGAAAAAGTGGCACATAACTCTACAACGAGCGTTGCCCTAAGAGATTTCTTAGCCAGCTCGGAACTAGGGAGATTGACGGACACTGATAGAGCAGCTTTGAATGCTGACTTTACTATGGAAGAACTATCTCAGGCCATTAAATAACTGAAGCCATCAAAGGCCCCCGGGCCTGATGGATTCTCAGGGCTTTACTATAAGAAATTTATAAAGCTACTCGCCCCAAGGTTGCTCCGCATGTTTAACGCTATTTTAGCGGGAGCCCCCATCCCCAAGGAGATGTTAAAGGCGTCAATATCACTAATTCATAAAACTGGGAAAGACCCGCTAGACTGCAAAAGTTACCGGCCTATATCATTAATTAACACTGATGTTAAATATACGCTAAATTATTGGCCAATAGACTTAGTCTCATCCTACCCAGACATACACCCAGATCAAGTCGGATTTATCAAGGGCCGGCAAGCAGCGGATAATACACGACGATTTATTGATCTGTTGGATTTGGCAAATAGTAAGGCAACTCAAAGCATGTTGTTAAGTCTGGATGCAGAAAAAGCTTTTGATAGGATAGACTGGCCATATTTAAAAGAGACGCTTGCGACATTTGGCTTTGGAGATCGGGTGAGTGAGGCGATTCTATCGCTGTACTCTAACCCACCGCCAGGGTCATACACCAAGGCTACCCCTCTCTGCCATTCCAAACAAAGAGTGGCACGAGACAGGGCTGCCCATTATCCCCGCTTTTATTTGCCCTATGTATCGAACCACTGGCGGCACAAATCAGAGGAAACCCAGACCCATAAAGCGGCCCTGTATGCGGATGACATCCTTTTGATTATCACAAAACCCCTTACGTCCCTACTAAACCTCTTCGACCTACTAGATCGATTCTCTATGGTCTCCGGCTTCAAAATCAATCAATCCAAATCGGAAGCCCTCAACATCAACCTCCCTAGACACATGGAGAAATTACTAAAATTGAATTTCAAATTTAACTGGCAACAAAACCACATAAAATACCTGGGTGTCCACATCACCAAAACTGTAAAAGACGTGTACAATGCAAATTACCCCAACCTGAGTCGGACCTTAAAATCTGATTTACGGAAGTGGACATCCAAAAGGATATCCTGGATTGGACGTATCCATAGTGTCAAAATGAACCTACTCCCCCGTATGTTATACCTCTTCCATACTCTTCCAGTGCCACTCAGTTGGAGGGACTTGCACTCACTTCAATCTGAAATCTCCAAATTTATCTGGGGAGGTAAAAAACTGAGAGTAAGTAAATTAAATATGAAAAGATCTGTCGTGGCGGGCGGCCTAGCAGTACCCTGCCTGGTATCATACTACAAGGCGGCACAATTAAGTCAGATTGTACAATGGCAATCTAACCCAAAGTTAAAGAGATGGGTGGAAATAGAAAATGCAGCGTGTGCACCTCTGGAACTGAGCAGCTTAATTTGGTTACCTAAAACGGTGCGAAAATTTACCGCCATGCCGCTCTCCTCGGTGACCAACTCAGTGTCAATCTGGGAGTCTACAAAATTTCGGCATTCCCTCACGACAAAACATTCCATGGCAACACCCATCTGGAATAACCCTGATTTCGCTCCAGGTCAATCAGTCAGTAATATCTCAATCTGGAGACAGAGGGGCTACAATCAGATTAGAGATCTGGAGGGTTATGACAGAAAAATCAAAACATTCGACCATATCAGGGAAGAAAAAGAGATCCCTCACTCAGAATTCTTTAGATACCTCCAGATCAGGGCATTTTATAACAAATTGGCCCCATACCTCCTATTAATATCTTTCGAAAAGCTCTGTCTGGCTGAGACCGACACAAAGGGACTTACATCCCAGCTATATGGAGAAGTGATCAGTCCTGGTGAACATGAGCAGCAGATACCCTCATTCCGATCTCAATGGGAAACAGATCTGGGAGAAAACTTAGAAGATGAAGAATGGAGCGCCATATTTATGGCCACAGCGAAGAGCTCCATATGCACCACGCTCAAGGAGAATGCATATAAAGTCCTAATGCGATGGTACCTCACCCCACTGAAATTATCAAGGTTTGTGCCGGGTTCCTCTCCCCTGTGCCCCCGCCAGTGCGGAGGAACAGCCGATCTGTTACATATGCTGTGGTCTTGCCCACGGATCTCTCCACTGTGGGAGGCGATTAGACATTGGATATAGAGACTGTTTGATCTCACCATTCCCCCAGACCCGTGGTTGTTCCTTCTGAACAGGCCATTGACGGGCCTTTCCAAAGCAAATAACAGTATTCACAAAGGAGAGTTGGAGCACTACCACAAAAAACGAATGCTAGAGAGTGTGTCCCAAAAAAATCAGGGTTTATTGGATCAGAGCATGGTTAACAAGAAAAACGAGCCCTCAGGCCCCCACCAACGCGTTTCGAGCTTCCGCTCTTTCTCAAGGTGTAAGCAAATAACAAACTAATTGCCCATTTTGCAATTGCAACGCGGTGCGAGATCGCAGCATTATGGAAACAATCTGATATCCCAACCATCCCAACCATCCCAAAGATTCGGAATCGAATTTGGCTCATTTGAAAGATGGAAAAATTAACGAGTTTAGTTAACGATACTGGTGACAATTTTCTAAAAGTCTGGACGCCTTGGCTGGCACAGACAGATATCCCGGGGATTGAGAGGTCCACAATATGGCTCTGATAACAGTAGATGCGTTCTCCTTGGGAGGGGCTTACAGGAGGTATTCTATACACCCAAGACCCCTTATAGCAGCATTATAATATAAGTAATGTGAGAGACGACTCAGCTTGCAAATAAATATCTGTGATGCTTGGCACGGGGCCACGTGTCGCATCTACTGCCAACGCACTCCCCCTACTTCACCCCCAACCTACCCCTTTCCCCTCCCCACCCCGCCTCGACCTCCCTTTTCCTTATATTTTTTTTGTGAGTATGTATTGTCTCCTTTTTTAAGTTGAGTTATAAGTGTCTGTTTGTCCATTTAAGTAGAGTCGGCTTGGACTGTATGGTCCACACCAAAATACCCGGAAGACTGGGTCCCGAAGCACAGCAGGACCTCGTTGTTACTTACACAGTTGTTAAAATATTGTTTGCATACAAGACAAAAGTATTCTGTAATGTATTTTATGCTGTTTTGATTCAATAAAAAAATTTAAGTTAAAAAAAAAAAAAAAGACTTCAAAGGAGCTCAGCATGCGAATTAAGGAGATGTACACGAGCGGACACCGAATTGCTGCTATCCAATGCTGGTTAGCTACTTCTGGCCTCGTTGTGCCATTAAACACCGTGAGCTATCATGCACACGGACAAAACAGAGATCGGAAAAAGGCACTAAGGGTAACAAACACGTAAGTATATTTATAAAACTTAACAAAAAAAATATAGAAAACTGTACTGTACATCTACAGTACAGTTCTGTATCTACTGTAATACTGTTGTTATTTCTGTTGATTTATATTACAACCTATAGTAGTTTTTCTATTTATAGTAGTTTGTCTATTTATATTTATAGTACAGCAGTATACATTTTTTGTATATTTCAATTAATCTTACAACGGTATATACTGTATAGGATGTACTGTATATTTATATTTATATTACAACAGTATATTTATTTTGCATATTAATATTTATAGTACAACAGTATATATATTTTGTCTATTTATATTTATAGTACAGCAGTATACATTTTATGTATATTTCAATTAATCTTACAACGGTATATACTGTATAGGATGTACTGTATATTTATATTTATATTACAACAGTATATTTATTTTGCATATTAATATTTATAGTACAACAGTATATATATTTTGTCTATTTATATTTATAGTACAGCAGTATACATTTTTTGTATAGTTCAATTAATCTTACAACGGTATATACTGTATAGGATGTACTGTATATTTATATTTATATTACAACAGTATATTTATTTTGCATATTAATATTTATAGTACAACAGTATATATATTTTGTCTATTTATATTTATAGTACAGCAGTATACATTTTTTGTATATTTTGTATATTTCAATTAATCTTACAACGGTATATACTGTATAGGATGTACTGTATATTTATATTTATATTACAACAGTATATTTATTTTGTATATTAATACATACATTTTATATTGCTGCATATTAATAAAACAATATAATTTCTTTACATTGTAGGGAGACAACTGTTCTGGTGGACAAAATAAGTGAGGAGAATGATGAGAGGAGTGCATTAAGGGTTAAAAACACTCTGCAGGAAAAGCACAATCTGACTGTATCCGAGACCAGCATAAAGAAGATGAGACGCAGCATTGGATGGAAATATGGATGTGTGAGGTTAGTACTGGACAGTACAGGAGGTAAAAGTGTTGTTTAGCAAACTGTACTGCACTGTGCCGCTAAAAAAAAAATTTCCTTGTCATTACAGAGCGTACCCCATGATACGGGACGCAAACAAAATCAAAAGAGTGCTCCAGGCCCAGGCATGGATCGACAGTGGGGAGACTTTCCAGGATTGCATCTTCACTGATGAGTCTACTGTGTCGCTGGAGAGATTTGCAAGATTTGCATTCCACAAAAAAGGCCGCTTATCTTTGAAGCCGCGGCCAAAACACCCTGTGAAGCTGCATGTGTGGGGTGCCATCTCTAGGCGTGGACTGGGATGCATTGTCATCTTTGAAGGTAAAATTTATCAAATATAATGTCGCCTAATGCACTGTACTTGACTAGTGTTGCCTTACCGTATGCACTGTACTGTACTATTGTGCAGTTTTTTGAGCACTTTTCTTTTCTTGCTATAGGAATCATGAATAAAGCTTTCTTCCAACATTGTGCCCTTTCTTCCAACATCACACGCGACTTCCCCAATGGTCACCGCTTCTACCAGGACAATGATCCCAAGCACACTGCGTCAACGGCGCATATCCTTGAGCGCGGCATCAACTGGGTGAAGACGCCAGCGGAGTAAGTGCAGTAGACCGTGTCCCATTTTTGTTCCCCACTGTTTTTAGCTCTTAAACCAATTGTCCTTTCTTTCCAATGACAGGTCGCCAGACTTCAATCCGATCGAAATGGTCTGGCATCAGCTGAAGGACCATATCCGGAAAGTGGCGAAACCCTCCAAAAAGGACGAGTTGTTGAAAGGCATACTGAATTTTTGGAACGATGTACTCACCGTGGAATGCTGCAATAAATATATAGACCATATTGCCTCTGTGTTGCCCATTGTCATCGTGCGTAATGGGCATGCATCAGGAAAGTAGTACTGTGCTGTAGTATTGTAAGTACAGTATGTTACAGGTAAGTATGGCACAGATTTTTTCTTTCCAGATAGTAAGAGTATACAGTAGTTAGTTTTTTCTTTACAGAGAGAGCAGCACCAGCCATCAGGTTACAGTACATAGAATTTAACAGTAGTCAGAGTATACAGTAGTTCCAGTACAGTATACAGTACACTAGTTTGACAGTACTACAGTAACTGCCTACTAACTGCCCCATTTTTTTTCTTTCCAGAGAAAGCTGCACCAGCCACCTACAGTAGTTTTGCCATAATACAGTACAGTAACTGCACAAATTTTTGGTTTTCTTGTCGTTCCAGGAAAAACGGTGGCCTAGGGAGATGGGGGCGTTGTGTCCAGTCAAATCTGCTTGTACAGTCAAATGTACAGTATATAAACAGCAGCAATGATGTACACAAAACCTCTCCTCTCTCAATGAACTACTGTACTGTAGACAGAATGAGGAAAAGATAAGGACGGAAAAAATAATTTTACTATACAGTATATACAGTATATTATACAGTACATTACAGTACTGTACTGTATATACTGTAGTATTAAATAATATTCTTATAAATGTGCATTACTCATGTTTCCCCATGTTTTACAAAGGTTTTCCAAATTGTTATCCAATTTCAAGCTGCCAAAATAACTTAATAAAGACTGCATTACTGTATGTATTATTCCTGATTATTTTTATATTTGTATTTTTTGGTTCCTGATAATAATACATTTATAATAATATTTATTCACTTTCCTGCGAATCATAATCATTGACAGCCACCCCTACAGTGCACCAATGAATTATTTTATTTATTTATTTATTTATAAAATATTTTACCAGGATTTATACCAGGATTTATATATATTTTTTTAAAGATATTAAAGAATGTACTGTATTTTATTAAAAACATGTGACTGTAAACCATAGTGACTGACAAATATTTTCACACCCTGATGAAATACTGTATCAGTGTACTCTCAATTCTCACAGTGCTGTGCACATCAGATTTACATTTCAAATTCGAGAGGGGATTTTCCAAAGCATTACCGTTCAAACAACAGGCCTCTAAGGGTTGGGGGAGGGGGATGGTGTGATTAGACGCAGGCGTACTGAGTGTTTGTAGCTCGGCTATGGGTGGATTAAGAACACAATGGCAATATGCAGAAGATCAACGACCCAGTGGAGAGAGGGGGATGGTAGGCTAGGGTGACTCAGCCGATTGACGCTTGGCTAGAGAGGGATTAAAAACTCTGGAGGTGTGTGGCTGAAATAGTTAACAGCAGTGTCATTTCAAAAGGCAGTTCATCATAATAATTTGATGAATAAACCCCCAAAGACAACCCCCAAATACAGTACATAAAAAGCAAGTCACTTTAACTCCCTTTGCCCCATGCACCAAAAATGTTTTGTGGCAGAAGAATTTCATAAAGGATGCAGTATGTATTATTGTGTGTTGATGGTTAGAATTGCTGTGCACTTTAAATGTTACAACATTGTACAGTATTTGTAAATAAATGTTTTTGTACTGACCCCACCAATAAAAGAACATGTTGAATTGCCTCACATTGTTTCCATTTGCTCCATTGCCAGTGTAACAAATGTAGAGGCTTGCTGCACTGTTTTTTTACTGCCTGTTCGCGCAATTGGCGTAGGAACTACGGCAATTGGTGTGGGAACTAGGTCAATTGGCGTGGGAACTTCTGTTCTAGGGCGCCTAGAAATAAAAATTTTTTTTTTTTTTTTTATTATTTTATTTTAATTTTTTTATTAAATTTTGCCCCTAGATGTTAGGAACCCCCTCACTTGACCCCAACAGGGTCCGAGCAGTAATGGCGACGAGAAAGGGTCACGCCGGCGAGGAGGGTCCTACCATTGAGCGCAATGGCGGAGAAAGCTCTGAACCGGCTAAGTCAGAATGAGCAGAAACCTGGAACCCACAACTCCGGTTCTGTTCGACCTAGAGGGCTCAGATTCGGTGACCATGTAGTCCAAGTTGCGGCAGGATTGCATGGCAAATTGTGACCCTCTCGTGGCAACAGAACGGAGTCAGGGTGATGTTAAAGTTCAGGTTTCTTGTGAATAATAGTGAATATAAGGCGCTAACAACTTAAAATGAAAAAGTGGTTGCGTGCAAGTTAATAGTGCAATATACAATAGAATATGTGCTCAAATGATATATCCCTGCTCAAACCCTCTGGTAGAACCTGTTTCCCGGGTTCCAAGTAGAATGATATAATTCAGACAATCCAGGAGGAGCAAAATATAGGGAAAAAAGAAACAAAAACAGTGCAAATTTAAGTGCAGACATTGAGACTAATCATAATTTAGTCTCAACGTCTGCACTTAAATTTGCACTGTTTTTGTTTCAAAAACAGTGCAAATTTAAGTGCAGACGTTGAGACTTATCATAATTTAGTCTCAACGTCTGCACTTAAATTTGCACTGTTTTTGTTTCTTTTTTCCCTATATTTTGCTCCTCCTGGATTGTCTGAATTATAAAGTTCTGGTTTCTGCCATTGACTTGCATGGCAGAAAAAAAGCCACTTTGGTAATGTGCTTTTAAACTGTCTTTTTGTATCTCCGGTTTTGGGGGTCTTGGAAGGCTGATATTTTGCCACTGTGGCAAGCGTCCTCCAGCATGAGGACCAGGTAAATTTCAACCCGCTCAGACCCACAGAACGGGTTATTTTACATTATATTCACGCAATTGGCGTGTGAACTACTTAGGGCCTCGGTCAAGTTCACGGGCAATTGGCGTGGGAACTTCTGTTTTAGGGCACCTAGAAATAAAATTCTTTTTGCCCCCAGATGTTAGGCACTGTATACCACTGTACAGTATACTGTGGAAGACACATAATTAAACGATACTGAACATGTAGAATAAATGCATAGTTTTATTTATTCGGGTTTATTACACAGTATACTGTACGGCCGGAAAACATCAGCATACAGTACAATATTATCCATCGAAATCCCCCCATTAGCCGTTTTCTTTTCTGAGAAATAACAAAAAGAAAAGTTTTAATGTACAGTAATGGTCAGCCCCCTAAAGAAGTACCCAGCCAGCCCCACCAAAATAATACGGCAACAAGACAGTACTCACCATAGAATTAAAATTCATTTTCCCCCAGATGTTAGGAACCCCCTCACTTCACCCCAGCAGGGTCTGAGCATGTACAGTACAGTACTGTACTTTAAAATAAAATTAAATATACAATTTGACTATTATTGCGCGCGCACGCACAGACTGTGTACTGTAGGTTGAACCGCGAAGGTATTAGACTTCAGAGACAACAGCTCGCAAACGCCCCCATGCGTCTTTACACGGCATTGCAGTATTGCAGCCAGCGGGAATAAAATGCTTAAATCACGGGCGCGAAATAACACAATACACTCCAGGAGAAAACGATACTAAACCGCACATCACCGGGATATTCTGAAATTTGCGGAACTAGCCAAGTTCGAATAAAGTTGGTCGCCACTGTATGCAATCCAGTTTGTCTGTGCCCGTATGGTGTAACTGCTGCACAGTAGCTGGAAGTGATGAGAGGGGAGTTCTTATCGTGGAGTGTGTAACTCAACTTAAACTGGTTGCAGAAACACTGATATGCGGTTTGGCTATGTGAATGCCTAAGCCCATATTCATGAATGGGTTAAGCGCTGGTGTTCTGCACTCCAGTACTACCGGTGGGTATATCCCCTGAATGAACTCTAGTCACTATCAGAGCTGATAAGCCCTCTATACAATCACTGCGTGGCTGTTAGTATGCCTGAGTCCATATTCATGAATGGACAAAACCGCGTGATAGCAGGGATACAGATGTACAAAGTTATGTACCCACTTACTGTGAGGATGAATGGACACCTAATTCTCCTACTCGAGTGAGTGTTTGCACTCGCAGAATCTGGCGGCTGATCACAGTGCGATACTGAATGCTGCCACGTGAATGCTGACAATGCATGTGCACGTGATGGCCGACGCGAGCGTTTCGCATGAGAAACGCTTTCTCCAGGCAATAATGAGAGGGTGAATACACTACAGTATCAATAGTGAGTGATAACATTACAGTATCGCGCTCTAATAGATTTTTGATGACCATTAACAGCCAGACAAAAGAGAAAGAGGAGGGGGGAGCCCCCTCTTGTGATGCTAGCCAGGAACAGACTATGCCTTGATATAATTCATCAACATCTTCATTGCAAAAGACAGTTTATGAAACTCAGGAATCCAAATGTCCAATATAATAAAGCACACTCCCATGCACATGCCACTAGCCTATATAGGTATATCTTGTGTGGTAATCTGGGTATTGTGCAGGACTGATCACATGAATGAAGTAAGGTAAGTTACTCACTGCTGACCTTGGGGGATTTCCTGGTCCTGCCGGCGTGCTCCTACCCAGGAGTATCTGCAGAAAGTAATGGAAGAAACGGCGGTGCATCTGCTGCTGAAGATAAATAGTAACCCAAAAACTGGAAACTGCAAAGATCTAGGTGCAAAAATTTATTGTAGGCACATTAAAAACAGCCAAAAAGGTCACTCTGACGCGTTTCACGTGGTATCCCACGCTTTATCAAAGAGTCTCTTGGTGGGTGGGTGAGTGACTGACTGACTTGAATGACTGACTGACTGGGTGGGTGGGTGAGTGACTGACTGACTGGGTGGGTGTTTGACTGACTGTGTGGGATAGTGACTGATAGGGTGCGTGCATGACTGACTGATTTGAGTGACTGACTGGGTGGGTTGGAGATTGATTGACTGACTGGGTGGTTAGTGATTGACTGAGTGACTGACTGGGTGGGTGACTGGGTGGGTGAGTGACTGACTGACTGGGTGGGTAAGTGACTGACTGGCTGGGTGGGTGGGTGAGTGAATGACAGTGTGGGTGAGTGACTGACTGACTTTGAGTGACTGACTGGGTGGGCTAGTGACTGACACTTGAGTGACTGACTGGGTAGGTTAGTGACTGACTGGGTGGGTGGTAGAGTGACTGACTGACTAGGTGAGTGAGTGACTGACTGACTGGGTGGGTGAGTGACTGACTGACTGGGTGAGTGAGTGACTTGGTGAGTGAGTGACTGACTGGGTTGGTGAGTGACTGACTGGGTGAGTGACTGACTGGGTGAGTGACAGACTGGGTGGATGGATGATTGACTGACTGACTGGGTGGATGCATGCCTGTCTGATTGACTGGGTGGGTGAGTGAGTGAGCGAGTGAGTGAGCGAGTGAGTGACTGAGTGGTGGGTGACTGATTGACTGGATGGGTGAGTGATTGACTTGACTGACTGACTGGGTAACTGACTTGTTGAGTGACTGACTGGGTGGGTGACTGACAGACTGGGTGGGTGGGTGGTTGAGTGACTGCCTCACTGACTGGTTGGGTGACTGACCTGGTGGGTGACTGACTGACTGGATGACTGAATGGGTGTGTGACTGAATGGGTGGGTGACTGACTGGGTGGGTGACTGACTGGGTGACCGACTGGCTGGGTGACTGACTGGGTGACTGACTGGCTGGGTGACTGGGTGGGTGGATTACTGGGTGGGTGGATTACTGGGTGGGTGGATTACACTTTGGTGACTGGGTGGGTGACTATGACTGACTGGGTATGTGGGTACTTCTGGTGTCCTGCATGCTAACACACACACTCACTCACAAACACACACACTCACACACACGAAGACAAGGAGGGGCCATGGGAGCACATGGGAGACAATGGGGGGCATAAGAGACAAGTGGGGCCAAACACAAGAAACTGAGCTGCTCACGGGAGAAAGAGAGGATGAGGAAGCGCTCCAAATCCCACAAGACTAAGCAGAGCCGGCGCCGGGAGTCCCGATCCAGGTCCCGATCTAACACTGTGTCCCGCAGGGAGCGGGGGAGGCCCATAACCGAAAGTGGAGTACGAGAGGCAGCGACGGATATGAGTGATGTGACCGGGGGGTCCACACACATCAGAGACAAGGGGGTGCCATGGGAGACATGGGGGAAGGTATGGGAGACAAAGGGTGAGACAGGATACAAGGGGGGTGGTATGAGACACTACTTACCTCTGTGCAGAAACAGAAAGGCGGTCACCCGTGGGAGGGAGAGGGGGGAGAGAGAAGAGAGAGAAGAGAGAGAAGAGAGACAATAGAGACAATAGAAACAAGAATAGAAACTGCTGTAGAATAGATGGTTGCAGGATGATACATGTTTACCTCTAATGATCAAAACAATTAAAAATAGATGTCCACGGCACTCCAGAATTAGAAAAATATAAAGATAGATTTATTTAATACATCATTAGATACAAACAATAAAATCTGAGCAACGGTTTGAGCCAAGAAACAACCTTTTCCGAAGCTTAAGAAAAGGCTGTTTATTGGCTTAAAACGTCGCTCAGATTTTATTGCTTGTATTTCATGATGTGTTAAATAAATCCATCGTTACATTTTTTCTAATTCATATTGTGATGGAGTCACAGACCTTATGGACAAAAAAGCTAGTGGAGTGAATAGGTTCCAGTGTACAGGAGGTTAAATTCCTCTATGGGAGCTTGTTGAACCTGGTACTACAGTAATTAAGACAGCCCACTTAAGTGAAGGTTTAAAAAGGCAGGAAGTACCCTGCACAAGAGAAACTGCTTTTCCCCAGCAAGCGGGAGATTTATTTTCTCCAAGCCAGGAAGGACCCTGTCTGTTCTGGTTCCCTAGCCCTGCAAGAAGCATGGCGGCTAGGACACCTACCCAGGATAAATATTTCCATGTGCTGGACACAGCCTGCTCCCCGGTAATGGCATTCCTGTTTGCTTTTGGAGATACACAGAGACCCTGGGATAGGAATCCCCTTCAATACAGATAAGCAATCAATAAGACTCTGCAATGCTAAAAAACTATTTAGTTGCATGGGATAGTATATGTTTTGGACTTGGGAACCAGTTTAGCTGGCCAGCGCCAATAGAAAGGGCCACAGCAAAGTTTAGTTTGTTTCCCTATAGGGGATTGGTTTTAATTTTATGATTTTGTTTTCTTAAAGGCACAGTGTACCCATGGTTTGAGTGTCTCGTGGAAAAATAAACCGCTGAAGGTTGAGGGCTGAGTGCCCCTTGTGTATGTATACATGTGTTTCTCCTTTCCTACAAATTAAACCCTAGAAGATTATGTCACGAAGAGCCTGGGCAAATGGCAGCACTGCACAAAGGGAGCCGTTTGTCACTATATATATGTATAATTTTTTTTTGAAGCAAGGGATAGATTTTACCATACTTAGTTAAGTTATGGTGGGTAAAAAAAAGTGACAAAAACCCTTCGCAGCAAAGCATATAGCAAATGAAAATATTACTGTATGCTCATTTGCATGTCTTGTCACTCATGCTCATTTCCACTGTTTTGTCACTATTTTTACCCACTATAACTTAACTAAGTATGGTAAAACCTATTCCTTGCTTCATTATTCGCATAGCCAGTATAACCAACCCTTCACTGAGGAGACCCATTAAGGTCAAAACAGTATGTCTGTGGGTGGGTTTGCTGGCTATGCATCTTAACCCTGGCTGTGCTCAAAGCTGTGACCATGCAGCAAGCTTAAGCCTATAGGGAACCATGTTTATGGTTTTGAAGCAAATGGTGGCACTGTGTGCTCATTTGCATATCATTTCCCAGAATCCCTTGCTGCAGTGGAAGTGCTGTGTGCTGGGTGATAATGGTGAAAGGTGGGGTTGCAGACCTGTCTAAGACATTCAAATGAGCATACAGTAATATTTCCATTTGCTATACTGCACCGACACACTTTATTCGAGCAAATACCCAGTATGTACCTGGCAGATACCTGGAATGCGCCGCTCCTCACCTCTGACAAGCCCCGTTGCGTTTGCCTTCCCAGCCTGGGTTCATGCCTGGCTGACGGGCGGCTGATCTGTTAAATAATGATTAGGATTTAATAGGCTGCAATGCTTCGCGTGTCTACCAGATGGCATAAATTCATGAATTGTAATGCAGTATATATATATATATACTGTGCAGTATTGCAGCCAGCGGGAATAAAATGCTTCAATCCCTGCCTGGAAAATACCTCAATGCACTCGGGCAGAAAACAGTCACAAACCTCAATACACCCGGGTATACCCAAATTCGTGGGACTAGCCGAGCTCGAATAAAGTGTGTCGCCAGTGTATGCTTTGCTGTGAAGTGTTTTTGTCACATTTTTTACACACCATAACTTAACTAAGTATATAAGTATATATATATACTGTGTCGTACTTGTATCTTCATATAATCTAACAGTTAATGTGGCATTGTCATAAATTCTTTATAATATCAATGCACACCTTCAACACGAGTTTGACAAGCAGCGAGACACCAATAGATATAATACTAGAAAACTTCTAAAGACTAAACCAAGTTGGCGCAGAAAGGAAGGAGCAGATAAGATAATAGTACAGGCTGAAAAAAACCTGAAATGAAAGCTTGCTAATGCAAGAAGCCTGATAGATAAAATGGGGGAGCATGAATTAATCGCTGCAAGGGAGCAGTATGATATCATAGGCATTACTGAACTATGGTGGGATGAAACTCATGACTGGGCAGTTAATTTAGAGAGTTATTCCCTTTTTCGGAAGGATCGAGCACACAGAAGAGGAGGTGGCGTATGTTTATACTGTATGTTAAACTGGATTTAAAGCCTATAATAAGGGAAGATGTTTGCGAAGGAAATGATGAAATTGTAGAAACCTTGTGGAAAGAAATTAGCAGTGGCCCTACTACCTCCTTCCACATTACTGTTGGAACTACAATCATTCACCCAGTAGCCCAAGCACCCTGCCTAGGGGTCACACTCGACTCCTCTCTCACATTCGCCCCTCACATTCAAAACATTTCTAAAACTTGTCGCTTTTTCCTCCGCAATATAACAAAGATACGCCCTTTCCTCTGTTGCTCGACTGCTAAAACTCTGACTCAGGCCCTCATTCTCTCCCGTCTTGATTACTGTAACCTCCTGCTGTCCGGCCTTCCTGCCTCTCACTTGTCTCCTCTACAATCTATCCTAAATGCTGCTGCCAGAATCACTTTACTCTTTCCTAGATCTGTCTCAGCATCTCCCCTCAGGAAATTCCTCTCCTGGCTTCCGATCAAATCCCGCATCTCACACTCCATTCTTCTCCTCACTTTTAAAGCTTTACATTCTTCTGCCCCTCGTTACATCTCATCCCTAATTTCTCATTATGCACCATCCAGACTCTTGCGTTCTTCTAAAGGATGTCTTCTTTCTACCCCCTTTGTATCTAAAGCCCTCTCCCGCCTTAAACCTTTTTCACTGACTGCCCCACACCTCTGGAATGCCCTTCCCGTCAGTACCCGACTAGCACCCTCTCTATCCACCTTTAAGACCCACCTGCTTAAAGAAGGATATGAATAGCACTGTGGATATTCTGAACACATGATACATAAAGCTTGGCCCCCTGTAGACGCACTTACTATAACTCCCTCCTACTGTCTCTGTACGTTCTACCTACCTACCAATTAGACTGTAAGCTCCTCGGGGCAGGGACTCCTCTTCCGAAATGTTACTTTTATGTCTAAAGCACTTATTCCCATGATCTGTTATTTATATTATCTGTTATTTATTTGATTACCACATGTATTACTACTGTGAAGCGCTATGTACAATAATGGCGCTATATAAATAAAGACATACAATACAATACAATACAATGCAGTGGAGGTAAAAGTATAAAGAAAATGTTTGTAGGGATATGCTATAAACCACCAAATATCGGTGAGATTGGGGAAGCTAAAATACTATGGAGAAGGCATCAAAACTGGGTCATGTTTGCATAATGTGGGATTTTAATTATCTAGACATAGACTGGGGCAATGAGATTAGCATTACAGCAGAAGGAAACAGGTTTTTGGGGGTGCTAAAAGACAATTATATGACCCAAATTATTGAGGAACCAACCAGGAGAGGAGCAATACTGGATTTAGTAATATTAAACAATGTAGACGTAATAACAAATATTCATGTACTGGAACATTTGGGTAACAGTGATCATAACATGGTCTCATTTGAAATAAATTATCAAAAAATAGATTACTTGGGTTCAACAAAGACCTTAAACTTTAGAAAAGCAGATTTTAATAAACTGAGGGCTAATCTACAAGTAATACACTGGGATGATGTTTTTGTTGGGAAAAATGTAGAAGATAAATGAGCAGTCTTTAAAACACTGTTAGAAAATCACACTTATCAGTGTATGTCCTTGGGTAATAAGTATAAAAGAAATAAGTCACAAACAATGTGACTAAATAAAGAGGTAGGGGAGGAAATGGACTAGAAGAGGATTCTTTACGTCAGAAGGGACGGAGGCATCGCATCAAAATTATAAGCAATGTAACAAAAATTGCAAAAGGGCAATCAAATTAGCAAAAATTGATAATGAGAAAGGATTTCAATAGAAAGTAAGATCAATCCTAAAAAGTTCTTTAAGTACCTTAATAACAAAAAAATGGAGAAAAGAAAATATAGGACCCTTTCAGTGTGAGATGGGCAGGCAGATTATTGGAGATAAGGAAAAGGCAGAGTATGAAACAAATTCTTTGCCTCTGTGTTTACCAGGGAAGAATCAATTTCAACAGTAGTGCCACAGGAGGAGGCCACAACCTCCATATTAATGAACAATTGGTTAACTGAGGAAGAAGTTCATAAGCGGCTTGAAAAAATTAAAGTAAACATAGCACCTGGCCCCGATGGCATACATCTAAGAGTTCTCAAGGAGTTAAGTTCAGTAATAGCCACACCATTATATTTAATATTCAAGGAACTTGGACTCAGTAATAGTGTATGCACCTGGATTGAAAACTGATTGAAGGATAGATAACAGAGGGTTGTTATAAATGGAACTTTTTCAGTTTGGGCTAAAGTCGTGAGTGGCGTACTTCGGGGATCGGTACTGGGCCCCCTTCTTTTTAACTTGTTTATTAATGACCTTGAGGTTGGCATTGAGAGCAAAGTCTCCATCTTTGCTGATGATACTAAATTGTGTAAGGTAGTAGAATCAGAGCAGGATGTAGGATGTAATTTCTCTCCAGAAGGACTTGTGGAGACTGGAAACATGGGCAGGTAAATGGCAGATGAGGTTTAATACAGATAAATGTAAGGTTATGCATTTGGGATGCAAGAATAAACTGGCGATTTACACATTAAATGGGGATACATTGGAGGAATCCTTGATGGAGAAGAATTTAGGAGTGCTTATAGACAGCAGGCTTAGCAATAGTGCCCAAAGTCATGCAGTACAGTAGCTGCAAAGGCAAACAAGATATTATCTTGTATTAAACAGGGAATGTATGGAAGAGAAGTAAACATGATGATGCCCTTTTACAAAGCATTAGTAAGACCACACCTTGAGCATAGAGTACAATTTTGGGTACCACTCCTTAGAAAATACATTCTGTAACTAGAGAGAATGCAGAGAAGAGCCACCAAATTAATAAAAGGGATGGACAATCTAACTTATGAGGAGAGGCTAGCTAAATTAGATTTATTTACATTAGAAAAGAGGCGTCAAAGAGGGGATATGATAACTATATACAAATATATTCGGGGACAGTACAAGGAGCTTTCAAATTAACTATTCATCCCAAGGGCAGTACAAATTACTTGGGGGTATCCCGTTAGGTTGGAGGAAAGGAGATTTCACCAACAACTAAGGAAAGGTTTCTTTACAGTTAGGGCAGTTAAAATGTGGAATTCATTAACCATGGAGACTGTGATGGCAGATACAATAAATTTGTTCAAAAAAAGGTTGGACATCTTTTTAGAATGGAAAGGTATACAGGGATATACCAAATAAGTAAACATGGGAAGGATGTTGATCCAGGGATTAATCCGATTGCCAATTCTTGGAGTCAGGAAGGAATTTATTTTTCCCCTTAATGGGGTTTTTTGTTTGCCTTCCTCTGGATCAATAAGTAAGTATAGATATAGGATAAAGTAGCTGTTGTCTAAATTTAGCGTAGGTTGAACTTGATGAAAGTATGTCTTTTTTCAACTTCATTTACTATGTAACTATGTAACTATGACATTTTCATATTCTGCAAAATTCTACCAATCTGTCTCCATGTTCATTCCTGTTACCATAACCCTACTTACATCTTCCTGCTGGGCACCAATCTTTGCATTTAAATCTCCCATAGTTATCTTGAGCAATAATTTCCTTTGCAGTTAAATTGGTCCACTTCATAGTAGACGTCTTCCACTTCATTGTCTGTGTGACATAATGTTGGGGCATGCACTTGGATTTGAAGCCTGTATCTCTTTGTCAAGTGAAAGACTATTCTTGCTGCTTTTCCAATGAGTTATCATACTACACTATGTTGTGTCTCCCTCTCTTATTAACTCAACTGATTATTCCATTATCTGTACATCTGTGATATAATACGTGTCCACTTATTATCTCAATGAGGCCTTTGTCTTTTCTTCTTACTTCCCTAAGGCCAAAAATATCCTATTAATCTTTTCAAGTTTGTCTTCCATTTCTTTCAGGGCTTCTTCACTGGAGAGAGTTCGGCAGTTGTAGGTAGTCAGATTTAGGTTTGAAATACAGCTTTTGTTTAAACGATGGGATTTCTTGGCACCTTCTGCCTTCATACTTTCTTCATGAATGCTGTCAAGCCCCAGGATAATCCAGCCTCCGGGAATGAGGGCCATTGCTTTCTTGTGTGTTGTACATTTGGGGTTGAGGAGACCTTACTTGCCATGCTGACCTAATTTGCATGTTGGCAAGTAGTTTACCCACTTTAACCGGGTACATTGTTCAAGCTTGCCAGCACAAGTACCTCGATACAGTACATCTTCTTGAACACCCATTGCCACTTTCCCGCCACTCTGAAGCAGTGAGATAAGGATTTGAGGGAAGGATATATATATATATATATTTATAATCCTGCAGGGATTTACAAGTTTTACAAGGAGAAATATCACATGGTAAACTGTATTCCAACTTGAAAATGCCAAAATAGATAACATAATTTGTACATTTCCAACATAAATAGGCTTACATTTGTCAAATTCACCAAATTTTTAAGCTAAGTGAAATAAATGCAATACTTAACTGCCTTCGGGAAACATTTAAATAAAATCGATATACTGTAACTACAAGTTTTACTGAATTTTATAGGAAGTTAAACAAAATTGATTTAAATATACTGCTCTTCTTGCCAATTCTGCACACAGTAAAAATAGGATGTATTTGAATCCTCATGTGATTTTTGATTGCTATACTACATATGATCAAAAGGCATGTTTGTGAATGTCCGTGATTGTACTGCTTTCCATAGTCAATGGCAATTTACTTTAATATGATACTCTGCAGGAGAACAATTTCAAAGTAAAGACACAACAAGTAGTTTATCATTTCCATGCAAGGCATTTAGGGTTATTGTATCCTGAAAAGGCCTAAAATACCCGAAACAAAGAAACAGAGTTTTAAATAACATATTCATGTAGAATCTGTAATAATAATATCTGTGGAATATCCTTGCTTCAGTAAAGTGCAATATAAGTAATAATACAAAATAAGCCATTCTTTGAGCTTGTATTTACCCTGTGGGCTAGAAATATTAGCAGATGGCCTCCAAGAGTGAATCAATAAATGAATCAATTAAATCAACAAATCCATACTTATTTTTTTAATATATTATGCATGTATCAATATGAGAGGCTAGCATTGGGGCACTAAATAGAGTTTTCAAGAGTGCTTTTGAATTTGCTTCTAAATTGATCAACTTATTTTGCAATAACTTCTTCCTTATTATCTTCAGTAAACAAAATTGGCTAGTCCCCGACCTAAACCCTATTGAAATGTTGAGGCAGGACCTGAAGTGAGCTGTCCATGCAACGAAGGCCTAAAATGTCACTGAATAGAAGCAGCTCTGCAAAGAGGAATGGGCCAAAATTCCTCAAAACAGATGTAAGAGACTGACCAGCAGTTACAGGAAACGCTTAGCTGAAGTCATTGCTGCTCAAGGAGGTGCCACAAGGAATTGAATCTAAAGGTTCACATACTTTTTCACAGATGGATATTGAATGTTGAATCATTTGTGGATAAATAAATGTTGAAAAAGTATCATGTTTTTGTGTTATTTGTTTGATCAGTGACAAACAACAATGTGATTAAGTAGGCGCTCTCACAGATAAGGTATTCAGCGAACCGAGTGAAAAAGTGACATAACAATTGTACTGTGACAAAAAATTATAATTGTGTTAATAATATAACAGTGTCTATTTAGAATAATAGTGCATACAGTGAAAAAGTGGAAATTAATTAGTTGTAACCCCCTGCTCAAACCCTCTAGTAGGGGCTATCTTCACTGGTCCCCCAAAAGCTGATATGATCGTTATAATCTTTACCCAACCACACTGAGTAGGCATTCTATATGAGCATATGTATGATTTACAGCCTTGACAAGACACCTGCACTTAGATGCTATATTTGTTTTCTTTTCTCTTGTTGATTTTCTCCCATGCTCCCCCTGGATTGTGAAGATAATTTGTTAGATTAGGTTATCTTTATCTATTATTAGGATTTAGATTAAGATCTAATAACATTTTTGGTGTGAAATACTGCTGCGGCCAAGTTTATTCGAGCATTTGCCCGTTCTTGGCCGCAGCAGTAGCCTGGCGCGCGCCCGAGGGTGACGGGCACGCGCCGAAGCAGCGGAAGAGCGCCCTCCGATCGGGGCGCTCTCCCAACCGCTGCCGGGTCAGCCGGGTCCCCCGGAACCTCCTGCCGCCGTCCCGCGATCGCGGGACACCAGGGCTCCCTCGGGGAGCCCTGGACGCGCGTGCAGGGGGCGCAGGCTCCCGAAGACGCATGACCGCGCGTCTATGACGCGCGGCACGCCGAGGGGCGGCCACTAGCAAGCCGGGAAATCTCCCGGCTTGCGGTACCGGCCACACTTTAATAAAGTGTGTCGGTAGAGTATGTGAAAATCCTAAGCGGTTCACAAACTTTTTCTCACCACTGTGTGTCTATCAAATGTTTGTGAAACATTAGCCAAAATAAGTAATCATTTTAAACTTCATAATAATAATAGAAATGTATGACCATTCCTATATCAAAATACAGATGTAAAGATTTGCTGGTTCGTTTTGCATATTGTTATGATTGTTTAAAGAAATTAGCAAATTGGCAAAGCCTAACTGTGTGCTAATTAATTTTAAGAAAAGCTGCATACATTCACAAATTTCCCCAAAGTCACACGTCCATTCTTGAAAGACACTTAAAACCACACTTGTGTAACAATTTATATTTGTTATACAATGCACTGCTTTGTACTCAAACTATTGAGTGCTTTATACAGTATATAGTCTCTGTAGTTTTGTGAGCATTTGATTTGAGATAACTTGCTGGATGGATTCCAATCACTGAATGAGATATCGTACTTACCATTTTAAGGCCAAGATAGACTTTTCGTGAAATTGCCATATTTACAAATGTGCACATATTTCTGGTGACCGCTATATACTATGATAACAACAAAATGCCAACTCACCTTGACCACAATACTGCACTCTGTTAGCTTTTTTTACAATCATCATCAAAGTGGTGGGGATTTTATGCTGCACTGTCAGGCCTATCATTGTGATTATAAGGAGAAAGTACGCATCTCAGAGAGTAGACAAGTTCATCAAAACAATCCTGAGGAAGGGGCAAGTGGGCCTTAATACATTCTTTTACTATACATTTCACTGTTATGTTTGTCTGTAATGGTGTTTTTCACTTACAATTGTGAAATCCAGTGGGATCAAAAGAGGCTAATGTCTCTAATTTGTGGAATGTAGCATGTCACTCCATGTTTTTTAATCCATTACCTTGATCCATGACCTTGAATGATGTATGAAACAGAGATGATGAAATTGGCCACAATTTGCCAAGGGATCCAGTCTCCAGCCTAACACGATAGGAAAGAAAAATATGTTGGGCAGATGAGGGAAGAGATTCATTTGTCTACTGTACATGGAGAGAGGGAGGCAAAGGGGGGGAGAGAGAGAGAAGGAGAAAGAGAGTGCAATATCATGACTAAAGATGGGCAAATCCCTCCTGATCAGCTTGCAAAAGTTTATTTGTCTAAAATTTGCTATGAAATTCCTCTATCTATTTATCAACATGGAGTGTCCTTTCTCAGCCCTTCAGTAAGAACTGGAAAGGGAGCAAAATGTTCACCTTTTGCACAAATACACACTAAGTGGTTTTCGTCCAAAAGACAACTTCCAGTGCTGGTAGAAACCAGCCCCTTAAATTCCTTGATCCCACTGGTTACTTTGATATACCCAACGGGACTGCAGTCCATTGATCTGCCATTAACAATGTATTTTTTCCCCTTATACTTGTGTAACCTCCCTTTGAGATAACTATGTTAACTTAAGAGGTTAAGGTCCATAAGGGGTTAAAACTATGTGCTTAGAAAGTTTAATGTCCCTCTCCCATGACAAGATGCAGAGTGACTAGGCAGAAACCTAGCCTAGCATTCTAGGAGCTATTTTTCCTGCCAACTGGGGTAGGATATTAAATATAATTATAGCCACTCCCACTTTAGGCATGGTGATCTGTGATGTCACTAGTGGGTATATATAGAGCTGCAGAATCTTCTAAGTTCAGGTACCCAGGAGGAGACAGGGATGGGTCATCTCATTGTATATAGAGTAAGTCTAGTTTAAGTGTATAACTTCTTGTATGGTCACCTTTATTGTTTATCAGTTAAGGAAAGTGTCCCTTAATGATAATAGGGCCACATTATGTAAGATGAGCCATGTCCTATCCAATATCGTGGATGGGCATGATACTCAGTGAGAAGTCCCTTGAATATGGTCCTTTGGATATCACCAGGGATGCAGCTCAAAAAATAGATCCATCAGCAAAACTGCATCCAATAGGTAGGGACTAGGGGAGTTCTGCACGAGGTGACAGGATATGGATCCTCTAGTGAGAGTGCACCCCTGCCATGGGTCCCGGTGGGATGGAGGAATGCCTCAGTTGCTAAGCAAGGGATTGCCAATATCAATAATGTAAAAGGTGACAAGCCATGAGCCTCTCTGCGATACTGCATGAGCATCCAGAGATGCAGTATGTATGCTGTGCCATGTGAATAAAGAAACTGTTTGTGGGGGGAAAGTTTCAGGCATGCTTCATTACCATCACAGCTTAGAACACCACCTGCAAGGATGCCAGTACCTCCTCTTATCAATGACCTCTTTGGGAAGAACCTATGTCTTTGGTAATGTACTGTATAGGATTTTCTGTTTTATTCCTTTTATTTTAAGAAATTGTTCTGCCTTATATTGCAAATGTATGTTTTTTTTGTATCTCCTTTCTGTAATCTAAGCACTGTATTTATATATATTAAAACATTTAATAAGTAATGCTTGGGCTCTGATTGAACTGGTGCACACTGGAGAGAATAATTTACTAAGCTCGGGCACAAGTTACTACAGTTGATGTTATATTAAAGTGGATGGTTATGACGTGCAATTGAGTAGGGATTAATACTAACTTGCTGGTTCCTTGCTGAGGAGAAAGGGGGGTTGCTAGAGTAGCCTTGTATATTAACCCTGGTTGCATATCTAAAGTCACATGCTCACTAGCGTCGGTATTAACCCTTGTCCTGTATGCAAGTCGCGTGCTAGCAGGGGGTCGTACGTGACAATTGGTGGCATAGCGGTGGGATAACAATTTGTAATTTTGTTAATATCAGAGCTTTTTAGTGGTTTGCGTTTATGCCTGTGGGATAAACTAAACATTAAAAAGTGACTGACCAGTGTGAGTCTTGCGAGAGATCACAGCTCAGTACCCCAAAATACTCAGTGTTATTTTTATAAGACATACAAGCAGACAGTTTCGTCCCCACCCTCTTATTTTTCTTTTGCTATCTTTTTATTTTAAGTAAAGTGTATTGAATATGGCTGCTTTATACCGACGAAAGAGGCACTGATGTTTCTGTGTGAGGAGCGTGATCTCCAAGGTCTGGGTAAAAATAAAGAAGAGCTCATACAAATCTTGCTGGAGAAGGATAGGGAGCAAGATGCTACACTGGGCCAAGACGACCACAGCAGAGGAACTTAGGGTGGTTTAGCCCTGGAAATTTCCCACGGGTCAAGGAACCCCTTTACTATAATATTCTGAGGACTCCAGCAGCTCTCAGCCTGCCAGTGCCTTGGATGTGTACTTGCAAACTACTCTCAAGTACCTGGGACCAGTAGATGATGCAATGCGGTTGCAGCTCATCATCCAGTTCAAAGAACGCGAAGCAGAAAGAAAAAGCTGCAGAATGTGATGCAGCGAGATATGCTGCAGAACGTGAGGATGCAAGATACGCGGCAGACCTAAGGCACCAGCTGGAACTTGCCAAGCTCCAGAGGGAATCGCCCACACTCAGCAGTAGAGACTTTAGCCCTTCCAAACCACGGATGGATCATTTCCCAAGCCTGGCGAAAGATGTGGATCTGGACACTTTCCTGCAGGGTTTTGAAAAAATCTGCAGGCAACATCAGTTGCCGCGTGCCTGGTGGGCAGCATATCTTACACCCACCCTGAATGAAAGAGCCATGAATGTCATCGCAGATCTGACGGAGCACCTTGACCAAGATTACGAGGTCATCAAAGCTGCATTGCTGCACCATTTCAACGTCACCCCTGAAACCCACCGGCAAAAGTTCGGAGCCCTTCAGCACGAGGGTCCCGGCGGCTTTTCTGAGCTGCTGGGCCGTCTGACATCTTTGTGCAAGCAGTGGGTTGGAGGGCTGGAAGTTGACAGCTTTAAGGGGTTATTGGATCTTGTGGTTCATGAGCAATTTTTAACCCTGTGCCCACCTGAAGTGAGAAAGTGGGTTAAGGACCGAGATCCTAAGTCAGCCACAGAGTCTGGCAAGCTTGCAGGTACCTATATGGCTAACCAGAAGCCAGAGGTTAACAAGGGGGTCCCGGGATGGAAGGGGGGTAAATCCACTGAAACCCCACCACGACTGCCTGTTAAGCCTGCTGGGGCTTCATCTTGGGTGGGGGGGTTTCGCCCAACCGGGCAGGGATATACCCGCAAGTGTTTTACCTGTCAAAAGCCGGGACACATCAGCATTGACTGCCCAGACAGGAAGAAACCTACCACTGCCTTTGGAGGGTATCGCTCCTCAACAGGGCACCCTGGAGCCTATGTGATGTCTGGGATACAGGAGAACAGAGATGCCCATTGCAGCCAGTGCGGTGGGTCAGAGACTCACCCAAGGACTGAGGGACTCAGTTGCCACGGTTACCCTGGTGCGTCCAGGGGTGGTGGGACCTGAGGAAATCATTCCGGGACGGATTCTGCATTTGGGGGTGGCGGGTGGGGGCGACCATGATTTGCCAGTAGCCAAAACTTATCTGGATTGGGGTGCGGGTAAAGGTATGCGGGAGGTGGGGATAATTGATGACATTCCTGCCAATGTGTTACTAGGAAATGATTTGGGGAAAATGATTTCCCAGTATAAGACCGCTGTGACTCAACCACAGGCTGCCCAGGTGCAAGATCCCACCGCACAAGTCCAGGTACTGACCTACACCGGGGATCCAGGGGAGTTGAGTGACGAGGGTCTTACCAAAGGGGGGAGCACCGGGGACCTCCTATTACAGCCCTGACCACAGATCAGACTGTTCTGGGAAGTAGGGATGAGCAGGGCCAAACCCAGACTGCTGAGGAAGTAGGACGAAGTCAGGCCCTTCAGAAGGCCCAGCAGACAGACCTCACCTTAGAAGGAATGAGAGGCCTTGCCGGGAAATCCCCCTCTGAGTCTGACAAGGAGCGGGTATACTGGGATACAGGGAAACTGTACCGGGAAACAGTTCCTAATAGCAAACAGGAACCCTGGGCAACGGACAGGCAGTTGGTAGTGCCTGAGAAAAGAGAAGAGGTCCCAGGACAGAGCCCTGGGGTAACCCCACAGAGAGATCAATAGAGGAGGAGGTGGTGTTAGCAGAAGAGAGACACTGAAAGTACGATGGGAGATGTAGGATGAGATCCAGGATAGAGCTTTGTTCCGAATACCAAGAGTATGGAGAATATGAAGGAGAAGAGGGTGGTCCACTGTGTCAAATGCTGCAGAGAGGTCAAATAATATGAGCAGAGTGTAATGACCTCTGTCTTTGGCAGCATGGAGGTCGTCAGTTATTTTAGTGAGGGCTGTTTCCGTGGAGTGAGCAGTGCGAAAGCCAGATTGTAGAGGGTCTAGGAGAGAATAGGTGTTGAGAAAATGGAGCAATCGAGAGAATACAAGACGTTCAAGGAGTTTAGAGGCAAAAGGCAGGAGGGAGACAGGTCGATAGTTAGAAAGACAGGTAGGGTCAAGCTTGCTGTTTCTGAGTAATGGTATGACTGTTGCATGTTTGAAAGAGAATGGAAAGGTTCCAGAGCATAGGGAGGAGTTAAAAATGTGTGTGAGCGTAGGGATTATAGTAGGAGCAAGAGGTTTTAGGAGATGGGCGGGAATGGGGTCAAGAGGGCAAGTGGTAGAGGGAGAAGAGGCGATCAACAGAGACACATCCTCCTCTGAGACAGTGGAAAAAGAGTCAAGGAAGGCAGGAGGAGAGTTTGGAAGAGGTGTAGGATGGGAGGAAGAAACAGAGGCGATGTTCTGACGTATGGATTCCACCTTTTCCTTAAAATAGTCAGCAAAGTCTTGAGCTGAGATGGCGGAAGGAGAGGCAGCTGAGGGTGGTTTGAGTAGAGTATCAAAGACAGAGAACAGTCAGCGTGGGTTAGACTTGTGCATGTTGATTAGAGTAGAAAAGTAGGCTTGTTTAGCTTGCGAGAGGGCAAAGTTGAAACAGGATAGCATAAATTTGTAGTGAAGGAAGTCTGCGAGAGTGTGAGACTTCCTCCAGAGGCGTTCAGAGGAACGAGTGGAGGAACGCAGCATGCGCGTGTGGGAATTTAGCCAGGGTCTAGGGTTAGAAGGGCGGGGGACGGCAGTGAGAAAGCGGGGCATGTAGATCAAGAGACGAGGACAAGACAGAGTTGGAGTTCCTGGCCAGGTTGTCAGGGTCTTTAGCAGAGCTGAGAGAGGAGAGGGAGGAGCGTAAAGTGGACTCAAAGTCAGGTAAGTGAATAGAGCGCAGGTTTCTGCAGAACCGGGGGGTAGATGGAGGTGGAGAAGGGGAAAAGCGAGATAGAGAGAATGAGATGAGATGATGGTCAGAGAGAGGAAAAGGGGAAATGGAGAAATCGGAGAGAGAGAAGTTTTTAGTGAAAACCAGGTCTTAGTAGTGGCCATCCCTGTGGGTGCTGGCTGCAGTCCACTGTTGAAGGCCAAAAGAAGAGGTTAGAGAAACAAAGCGGGAAGCCCAAGGGAGAGAGGGGTCATCAATGTGGCAATTGAAGTCCCCAAGGAGAAGAACAGGGGAGTCTGAGGAGAGAAAGAAAGAGAGCCGGGATTCAAAGTAAGAGAGAAAGGCAGAAGGGGGATGAGTAGAGGTAGGTGGGCGATAGATGACCGCCACATGGACAGGGAGAGGAGAGAAGATCTGGACAGTGTAAGCCTCAAAGGAGGGAGAAGCAAGAGATGGAGGAATAGGAAGGGTTCAGTAATGGCAGAGAGAGGAGAGCAGGAGCACCACGCCTCCACGCCTGCCATCAGTGCGCGGAGTGTGGGAGAAGGAAAGGCCACCATAGGAGAGGGCAGCTTCCAGAGCAGAGTCAGACTGAGTGAGCCAGGTCTCAGTTATAGCAAATGATTTGTAGGGGTGTTTTTTTAGTGCAGGGGATATAGCTGTGTGGTGTCAGAGGATGCAGGTAAGAAAGGAGTTCATGTGAACTGAGAAGTGGGAAAGGAAGGAGAGATGGAGATATATGAATAGAGTTAGAGACATACTGAGGCTGGTAAAAAGAAGTGCATAATTTGAGAAGAAGTGAAGTCACAGCAAATATAAATGGTAAAGGCAGCATCACAGCAGTAATGATGCAGTCTGGTATAGATGATATCCTCCTTTCCAGCGTAGTTCAAATGCAGGAATCAGGGCCAGACAGGGTGTCCACTTCTTCTTCACTTCTTTTGAACTTCCTTTTAAACTTGAGGTGGGTGAATGACGGTGGGTGGATGGGAGACAGTGACTGGGTGGGTGGAAGACAGTGACTGGGTGAGTGACAGTGATTGGGTGACAGTGACTGTGTGGGAGAGAGTTACTGGGTAACAATGACTGGGTGGGAGATAGTGACTGGGTGATAGTGACTGGGTGGGTGGGAGATAGTGACTGGGTGACAGTGACTGGGTGGGTGGGTGACAGTGACTGGGTGGGAGACAGTGACTGTGTGGGTGAGAGACAGTGACTGGGTGGGAGAGAGTGACTTGGTGACAGTGACTGGGTGGTAGAGAGTGACTTGGTGACAGTGACTGGGTGGGTGACAGTGACTGGGTGAGTGGAAGACAGTGACTGGATGGGAGACAGTGACTGGGTGGGTGGGAGACAGTGACTGGGTGACAGTGGGTGGGTGGGAGACAGTGACTGGGTGGGAGAGAGTGACTGGGTGGGAGAGAGTGACTGGGTGGGAGAGAGTGACTGGGTGGGAGAGAGTGACTGGGTTGGAGACAGTGACTGAGTGACAGTGACTGGGTGGGTGGGAGACAGTGACTGGGTGGGTGGGAGACAGTGACTGGGTGGGTGGGAGAGAGTGACTGGGTGACAGTGACTGGGTAGGAGTCAGTGACTGGGTGGGAGAGAGTGACTTGGTGAAAGTGACTTGGTGACAGTGACTGGGTGGGAGACAGTGACTGGATGGGTGGGAGACCGTGACTGGATGGGTGGAAGACAGTGACTGGGTGACAGTGGGTGGGTTGGAGAGAGTGACTGGGTGACAGTGACTGGGTGGGTGGGAGACAGTGACTGGAAGGGAGACAGTGACTGGGTGGGTGGGAGACAGTGATTGGGTGACAATGGGTGGGTGGGAGACAGTGACTGGGTGGGTGGGAGACAGTGACTGGGTGGGTGACAGTGACTGGGTGGGTGACAGTGACTGGGTGACAGTGAGACGGTGGGTGACATTGGGTGACAGTTGGTGACAGTGACTGGGTGGGGTGACTTACCTTGACCGGGTGGGTGATGCTTGCTGCCGGACACTTTCCTCTCCTGCCCCTGATATCCCTGTGGCAGCTGCCCGGGACGGGAGGTGGGCTTGGGAGCGCGGGAGGTGGGCTCGAGGGAGAGGTGGGGGGGCACGGGAGGTGGGCTCGGGGGGAGCATGGGAAGCTGGCCGCGGGGGGAAGCAGGCCGCAGGAGGAGCTGGTCCTTCCCCCTATGTCCCACATTGGGAGCGGGGGGGGGAGATGCGGGCCGCAGGAGGAGCTGGTCCTTCCCCCTCTGTCCCACGTTGGGAGCGAGGGGGGAGATGCGGGCCGCAGGAGGAGCTGGTCCTTCCCCCGCTGTCCCACGTTGGGAGTGGGGGGGGGGAGATGCGGGCCACAGGAGGACCTGGTCCTTCCCCCTCCGTCCCACGTTGGGAGCGTGTGGGGGGGAGGGAGCGTGGGGGGAGTGTGCCCTGCTTGCCCTGCGCATGTGCACCGGGACTGTGGGGAATCGCCACCATTTTTTTTAAACTTTTTTAAAAAATTTATTTATTTAATTAACTGGCGCCCGGCCGCGCAGTGACCAACGGGGCACGGGACGCCAGTGCCCTTTCTCCCCCGCTGTTGGCGGCCCTGATCGCAAAACAGGCTAGTGAAGTGAAGCTGCAGTCCGTTTCTGAGCACTAGGGTAATTCCAACCGAAGGAACCTTGTTAGTGGGTGGAGATTTGCCGGAGGACACTCCAGAGTGTAACACCACAAACATGGAAGAGGAGTGACGACATCTCAGAGCATTGCCAGTGGAGCAGCGGTGGATCAGAGCGGTTTTGGCGCATGAGTTGTACTCATATAATGCCTGTAACACTGATTTTTGTGAGTTTTGAATTATCTTGTCCAAATTTTATTACATTTTTTATACGTTATCACACAAGGATCAGGCGCTGTTTCTTCTCTTTTTCTGAAATATATATATACACAACAGTCCAACAAGAAAGTCTCTTATCTGTTTCTGTTGTTGTTGCTGTAGGGCAGGCCTGAACAACTCCAGTCCTCGAAGGCCGCAAACAGGCCAGGTTTTCAGGATATCCCTACTTCAGCACAGCTGGCTCAATTAGTGGCTGAGTATGACTGGCCTGGCCTGTTTGCGGCCCTCGAGGACGAGTTGTGCAGGCCTGCTGTAGGGGAAGGCCTCTCTTTTCTGTTGGGTCAGCATCCTTGTGTGCTATGGCACTCTCTGTATCCAGGTATAGAGGTCTTGTCCCCTTGTCTTGCTGTCAGCATACAGTCCTTCTATGTGCTTCAAGACTTCCTATTTTCTTCAGGTCTAAGGGCTAAGAAAGGGCTAAGGGCTAAGAAAATCTCTGCAGTCCTCCTTCTCCTTATGTCAGCCCAAATGTGAGCTAAGGAATCTCTCTCCTGTGTATCACATGAGGCTTTTTACAGAGCACTCATTAGTCCAAGTGGAGACTAGTTAATTGAGTGGCTGCAATCAATCTGCTGGATCCTCAGAGCTCTGAGGCTGCTTTATTTAAACAGGGATAAGTCCCTGTAAAAACATTGATATACTTGCTGCAACGCATCTTACTACATATGCTAATAGATTTTTTTTTACTCTATTACTTTGTTCTCTTGATGCTATTTGTTCATTGGATCATTGGTCCCAAGTATGAGTTCTATTATTGTGCTGTTTTTTTCCTTCATTGCTATTTAGCATATTTTGTATTATCTCGGATATTATATATGTTACATAGTTACATAGTTACATAGTAGATGAGGTTGAAAAAAGACTTCCGTCCATCAAGTTCAACCTATGCTAGATTTAGACAACAGATACTTTATCCTATATCTATACTTATTGATCCAGAGGAAGGCAAACATAAAACCCCATTAAGGGGAAAAATTAATTCCTTCCTGACTCCAAGAATTGGCAATCGGATTAATCCCTGGATCAACATCCTTCCCATGTGTACTTATTTGGTATATCCCTGTATACCTTTCCCATCTAAAAAGATGTCCAACCTTTTTTTGAACAAATCTATTGTATCTGCCATCACAGTCTCCATGGGTAATGAATTCCACATTTTAACTGCCCTTACTGTAAAGAACCCTTTCCTTTGTTGCTTGTGAAATTTCCTTTCCTCCAAACTTAAGGGATGGCCCTGATTCCTTTGTACTGCCCGTGGGATGAATAGTTCTTTTGAAAGCTCCTTGTACTGTCCCCGAATATATTTGTATATAGTTATCATATCCCCTCTTAGACACCTCTTTTCTAATGTGAATAAATCTTATTTAGCTAGCCTCTCCTCGTAAGTTAGAATGTCCATCCCCTTTATTAATTTGGTGGCTCTTCTCTGCACTCTCTCTAGTTCCATAATGTCTTTTCTTAGGATTGGTGCCCAAAATTGTACTCCATATTCAAGGTGTGGTCTTACTAATGCTTTGTAAAGGGGCATAATTATGTTTACTTCCCTTCCATCCATTGCCCGTTTGATGCAAGATAAGATCTTGTTTGCCTTTGCAGCTACTGCATGACATTGGGCACTATTGCTAAGCCTGCTGCTATATGGTTTATTTCTTCACATTTTTTTGTATTTCCCAATACATATACATACAGTATATATATTTTTTAATTTGGCATTACGAGTGCATCATTTTACCCAGAATGCTTTGTGAGTCGCCTTCTTAGTGGTACATGTGTGTTTGCATTAAAATATCATTGTCATGATGTGACTAAACACACAAAATCCCAGCAAGCTCTTTAGGGATCCCCTGAGCCCCCACAAAATATATATGTATATAAGTGTCAAAAAGGAGAGCTATTGAGCGTGGCATATGTATACAACAGACGACAGAGAAGCCCAATGCGACAGGGTCTGCCTTGTCGTGGCTCGCAAGCTTACAACGCTTTGTCCAAAGTGTTAAACTAAATGACCCTTTTTCAAGAGACAATATAAGTATTTTACTGTGTATTTTTGTCATGATGTGACTAGCCTGCACTGATATTCTGAACTTCTGAAGTGCAGGGACTAACTGCAGATAATTTATATATACAGTACACTATGTCAATACCAGCACTGGACATAAAATATTGAAATTATTATTTATTACATATACCAGATTTAAAAACCCTTCTCGCCCCAATTTGAGGGCCATTGCTGCAGTGGTGTGGGACTTCTGCCTGCGCTCCCTGGTCCTGTTGACAGATTGGTGCCAATATGCCAACGTCCTTGTCGGTGATGAGGTTGCATTCTCACTCTTAGGGCATCATGCAGTAAGCAGCGAAAAAATGCATTAGCCAGTTTAGCAATTAGCCATGTTTTTGGCGTGTTAAACTCACTGTATGCTGTAAGGGGCGAATCCCTGGCGAATGAATTACACTGGCGACACACTTTATTGAAGTGTGGCCAGTTCTGCAAGCCGGGAGATTTCCCGGCTTGCAAGTGGCATCCCCTCGGCGTGCCGCGCATCACCGATGCGCGGTCACGCGTCATCGGGTGCCTGCGCCCCCTGCACGCGCGTCCAGGGCTCCCCGAGGGAGCTCTGGTGTCCCGCGATGTGGGGGAAGGCGGCAGGGGGTTCCGGGGGACCCGGCGGACCCGGAGAGGAGAGGGGGAAGCCGCGATCGGCGGGCCTCTCCTCTGCTGCTTCGGCGCGCGCCCGGCACCCTCCGGCGCGCGCCAGGTAACTGCTGCGGCCGAGAACGGGCAAATGCTCGAATAAACTCGGCCGCAGCAGTAGCCACCACCATTTGATAAAATGGCTATTAACCGGTTGCGAGACTGCTGCCTGGCGAGAAGCTGCCGAGAAGCCGTCCCCTGCCGAGATGTGTTTGCAGCAGAGAGAGATCCGCTGCTCTCTCGGCGCAAACATCGGCACATTAAAAATTATTGTTAAAACCATTTTTATTCATAGTGTACATGTGCAGAGGGTCTCCGGAGCTGAACCGCATTGGATTCAGGTCTGGGGACCCCCTGCTTCCCGAGATACAGGCCCCTTTATGAGGTGCCGGTATCCCTCTGCATTTAAAGGTCCCGATCACGTGACCGCGGAATGTAAACAAAGAAGAGGGATACCGGCACCCCATAAAGGGGCCTGTATCTCGGGAAGCAGGGGGTCCCCGGACCTAAAACCAAAGCGTTTCAGCTCCGGAGACCCTCTGCACATCTACACTATGAGTAAAACACACATATCAATAAAGACTCGTTCCTTACCTTTGCAGCTATGTGCTATAGTAGCGAAGCAGCATGAATATTTTTTTAATAATACTGTACAGTGAGCAGGGGGTCACCTGAGCTGAACCGCATTGCTTTGTGGACCAGGGACCCCCTGCTTCCCGAGTTACAGGCCCCGGTATGTGTGATCGGATAGGCAGTGTTGCCGCCATGTTTATAGCGTCCCATACGCTACGTGCCCGCAATAAACATGGCGTCGACACTGTAACCGATGCCCAAAACCGGGGCCTATAACTGGGGAAGCAGGGCACAATATTATTAAAATACATAAATGCTGCTTCATTACCATAGCGGATAGCCGCTAAGGCAATGAAGGGGTTAACGCATAATAGTATGTTTATTGGGGACAATTGCCCCCAATAAACATAGCAATAAACAACATACAATACAGTAATGGGCAACATTACTATTATCCACAAATGGATAATAGTGCAGTTGTCCATTTAAAATACATACACAACAATAAATACATTAAATACATATAGCACTCACCCATGTCCGGCTGCCACGATGAAGGCCATCCTCATCTTCATCCTGCTAATGCCCCATCCGCTTCTGCAAAACAGACACAAGAATTAAAACATCCAATGTAATGTCCCCTAACCCCTTAATCACCATAGCGGTTATTAACCGCTACAGTCATTAAAGGGTTAACCCACCATCACCCACATACCGTACCCCACTAACCCCCCACCCCCTGAGGCCTAACGACTCTCACCCACTACCCACAAGGGAGTCCTACCACATACCCTTGGGGCCAATACTCCCTCCCCCCACCCCACCACATACAGTACAATAATGTGCCAAATAACTATTATCCACATAGGGATAATACATTATTTGGCCATTATTAAACACATTAACTAGCATAGTAAAATAAAGAAAATTCTACTAACCTCTTCAATAAGAAGGCCCCGTCGCCAGCATCATCCTTGTGGTCCGTTGCCAAAATAATACATAGCCAATACATTGCAATGCCATTCACATATCAATGAACCCCTTAATCACCTTATCGGGTACTAACCGCAAAGGTAATTAAGGGGTTAAGCCATCCTGGCAATGCCAATACCACTGATCCATAACATCCTCAATGAAATAAAAAGCAATTTCCTAAACAAATCTAATGTAATCATCCAATCTAAAGCATCAAATGCCAATCCAAAGTCTCAAATGCCACTTAAAACATTGCATTTACATTGTATACATGCTGCATAAAATGTAAGCTACATGTAGACGCTGCAAATCAATGTTAATACAATATTCCAAATAAAATAGCATTACATAAAAAGAACTATACAATGTAATCCAATAAAGTCACCATCAATCAATTAGCATGCATTAATTACATCCCCAAACAATTAAAATAGCATCCATACCAATTATACAATTAACTATAGCAACCGTTACAGAGAACAATTTACCATCATACAATATAGGACACCAACAATTACAATATACTATAGCAAGCCTCACCATGACCTAAAGTACAACATAGAAGCCCAAAAATTACATCTATCTAATTATAAAATACATTTAACACACATCTATGCATAGCAGCATAGCCAATATCATTTACAATAGTGCAAAGAAAGCTTTTAGAACACTATCATTTCTTACCCTGTATGTATATATCTCTCTAGACATACATACATACATACAGTGGCAAGAAATGATGTACAATAAAAAAAATATACACATGAAAAAAGCAACAAAAAACACAGTTACATTAAATACATTTCTTTAGTTAACTTACCATTACTTGACCAACTCACCGACTCCCGTTGATCAGCTTACTCACGAACCAATCCACGAACAGGAACCCATAAAATAATAAACCAGAAAATAATAAACATTAAATTAATAATAGTATAAGGTAAAGGAGAGGTTCCTTAGAAACAGTGCTTCAGCAAAATGGGGTACAATGGCAATAGTTGCTCAAAAATGTAGATGAACAGGTTAGGACAAGGTTAATTGAGTAATACAGAGTATTGGACCCAGTGCATCATAAAGCAGGGAGTGATATAAAAGATTAATCTGTCTTTGGTGAGGACACATTTATAATGCTAGAAAAGCACCTCACCAGACTAGAAAAAATCTCTCTTACCTGCGGCACTGTTACTGGTCAGCAACTCCCCTGAATCCATGAGTGGGGAGAATCAAACTCTTTTGGAAACCTTGATCCATTTTGTGCGTGCATCACGCTGAGTAGGTAAGTATATAGAAGATTATCCAAGGATAGCAGCGGAGCACAGCTGAAAGACGGGGTCAACACCAGCAATGAAAGGGTTAAAATTCTTCTTTATTGTAACATGGTGCAGTGGGGGAGACAGCAACAACTCTAACGCGTTTCAGGCTATGCAGCCCTGAAACGCGTTAGAGTTGTTGCTGTCTCCCCCACTGCACCATGTTACAATAAAGAAGAATTTTAACCCTTTCATTGCTGGTGTTGACCCCGTCTTTCAGCTGTGCTCCGCTGCTATCCTTGGATAATCTTCTACATTAAAATAATAAAACACGACAATCCAGGGGTCTTCTACTTGTAATCCATCTTCATCTGTATTCTTCTACCTTCTTCCGGGGTCTTCTTCCCGTCTGCTGCCACGCTCTGGTCTTCTTTCTTCTCTGGAGGTCCTTCCTCCTCGGCGTCTTGCTTCAAAATGAGACGACATAGGCTTTTAAAGGCCTATGACGTCACATTTTCGTCATGGTTCCCACGGCCCTGATTGGGCCGTGAAAACCATGTGACTTGGCCGATGCAAAAAAAAATGATGACGTCACTTAAAGGCAATGAAAGCACAGCCAATCAGAATGCTTTGCTTCAATTGCCTTTAAGATGACGTCATTAAAAGAAACATGGCCGACCTCACATGGTACAGTAGCCAATCAGAGCGTGGGAAGTCTATCCCCACTCTGATTGGTTCTAGTACCATGTGAAGGACCTCCAGAGAAGAAAGAAGACCAGGGCGTGGCAGCAGACGGGAAGAAGACCCCGGAAGAAGGTAGAAGAATACAGATGAAGATGGATTACAAGTAGAAGACCCCTGGATTGTCGTGTTTTATTATTTTAATGTTTATTATTTTCTGGTTTATTATTTTATGGGTTCCTGTTCGTGGATTGGTTCGTGAGTAAGCTGATCAATGGGAGTCGGTGAGTGGGTCAAGTAATGGTAAGTTAACTAAAGAAATGTATTTAATGTAACTGTGTTTTTTGTTGCTTTTTTCATGTGTATATTTTTTTTATTGTACATCATTTCTTGCCACTGTATGTATGTATGTATGTCTAGAGAGATATATACATACAGGGTAAGAAATGATAGTGTTCTAAAAGCTTTCTTTGCACTATTGTAAATGATATTGGCTATGCTGCTATGCATAGATGTGTGTTAAATGTATTTTATAATTAGATAGATGTAATTTTTGGGCTTCTATGCTGTACTTTAGGTCATGGTGAGGCTTGCTTTAGTATATTGTAATTGTTGGTGTCCTATATTGTATGATGGTAAATTGTTCTCTGTAACGGTTGCTATAGTTAATTGTATAATTGGTATGGATGCTATTTTAATTGTTTGGGGATGTAATTAATGTATGCTAATTGATTGATGGTGACTATTGGATTACATTGTATAGTTCTTTGGATGTAATGCTATTTTATTTGGAATATTGTATTGTTAACATTTATTTGCAGCCTCTACATGTAGCTTACATTTTATGCAGCATGTATACAATGTAAATGCAATGTTTTAAGTGGCATTTGAGACTTTGGATTGGCATTTGATGCTTTAGATTGGATGATTACATTAGATTTGTTTAGGAAATTGCATTTTATTTCATTGAGGATGTTATGGATCAGTGGTATTGGCATTGCCAGGATGGCTTAACCTCCTAATTACCTTTGCGGTTAGTACCCGATAAGGTGATTAAGGGGTTCATTGATATGTGAATGGCATTGCAATGTATTGGCTTTGTATTATTTTGGCAACGGACCACAAGGATGATGCTGGCGACGGGGCCTTCTTATTGAAGAGGTTAGTAGAATTTTCTTTATTTTACAATGCTAGTTAATGTGTTTAATAATGGCCAAATAATGTATTATCCCTATGTGGATAATAGTTATTTGGCACATTATTGTACTGCATGTGGTGGGGTGGGGGAGGGGGTATTGGCCCCAAGGGTATGTGGTAGGACTCCCTTGTGGGTAGTGGGTGAGGGTGGTTAGGCCTCAGGGGGTTGGGGGGTAGTGGGGTACGGTATGTGGGTGATGGTGGGTTAACCCATTAATGACTGTAGCGGTTAATAACCGCTATGGTGATTAAGGGGTTAGGGGACATTACATTGGATGTTTTAATTCTTGTGTCTGTTTTGCAGAAGCGGATGGGGCATTAGCAGGATGAAGATGAGGATGGCCTTCATCGTGGCTGCCGGACATGGTGAGTGCTATATGTATTTAATGTATTTATTGTTCTGTATGTATTTTAAATGGACAACTGAACTATTATCCATTTGTGGATAATAGTCATTGTGCCCATTACTATACTGTATGTTAGGGGGGTGTAGGTGTTGTTGGTGTAATATATATATATATATATATATTTTATTTATTTATTTATTTATATATATATATATATATATATATATATTTATATATATATTGCTTTAGTTAGTGTGGGGCTTTTGTGTGTGTTTTCTTTTTATTGTGGGTAGCGGGGGTGGGTGAAGGGGTATTAGCCCCAACGGTGGTTTGTTTAGGGCTTGCGGGTGGGTAGCGGGAGGCCTTAACCCCTTCATGACCGTAGCGGTATTAACTGCTACGGTCGGGAAGGGGTTAAGCGCACCTGCAGCCCCCCCGCAAGCCCTAAACAAACAACAAGGGCCAAATACCCCCTTCACCCACCCCCGCTACCCACAATAAACCTGGCACGGCTGTTTAACCCCTTCATTGCCTTAGCGGTTAGCCGCTAAGGTTATGAAGTAGCCTTTAAATGCATTTTTCCTGCCTCGGATGCATGCCGGGGGGGTTCGGTGCTGGTATTAATGGTATCAGCTCCGGAGACCACCGGCATCAATCCCAGCCAGGAAAAAGTACAGAATTTTTTCTAAGTGCCGATCCGCCACTCATCAGCAGCCTCTTACCATCAACTTGCCAACTTTTTCTTGTGTGGCTAATTCGCCAGAAAAACGCCAATCTAGAATGGCGAATAGCTCCGCTAAGCTACTCGCCACTACTAGAATACAGCGTGGCGGAAAATGTTTCAATTTTAGGCGGAAAGTGCCTTCTCGCCTCACCACCGGCGGGAAAAAAAAAACGCCAACCAAACTGGCGTTTTTTTTGATTCTCGCCACTTTCTCGCCCCTCACTGAATAGGGGTAGCCATTTTGGGCGGAAAAGTGTCGAGAATTGCCTTTCCGCTGCTTACTGCATGAACCCCTTAGCATCATATGGTCCAGAACAAAAATCTGTTTTGGCTATTTAAACAGCTATCTTTTTCCATAAAAATCAGCAGTTTAATTCTAATTCTGAGGATTTTTTTCTGCATATATAAAAATCCCTTGGTATGTGTTGTTATACATGTACTTCTATGGAGGATAATGAAAAATCCTTCAGTGCATACCTTTATTGTTGTGATGCTGATTTTTGTTCCAATGGTTCAAAAACACATTTAAACATCAGAAAAGGTAAATTCATTGTCTTCAGACTTTGTGGCGGAAGAGAAAATCTGCATTCCACTATAATTCTGCAGGCGGAATGTTTTTTTCTGCTTAAATCTATCAGTGTCACTTTATTGCTATTACTTTTGCATCGAAGAGACAGGAATTTGTATGTTCCATACTTTTTTTTATATCTGCTAATTCCACGTAAAAGTAAATGTATCTAAAAAACATGGGCATATTTAGTAAATAGTGAAATATAGATAAGCTTTTGTGCAAGAAAAAGATTAACACACACAGTCAACTTGTTTTAATAAATTATCTCTTGTCATGGTTTTACATTTTTGTAACCTTTTTATGGTAGCAAAAGTGATAAAAAAAAGAAATTAAGCTTTTACAAGGTTCATCTTCATTAGAAACATAGAGGGAAAGAATGATTGAAAGCTGGAATCATTTTGAAGAATTTATAGGGGTGGGATAGCTTTACGTCTCTTTAACTTAATCTGTGTATACCTGAAAGTCGAATTGTGTGTGCTGACATGTATTTGCACTTCTGTGTTTGCATAGATGGCTGCAGTTTGTGTGTGTGTTTGATGTGCTTGTTTTGGTATATACGTGCAACTTTGGTTTTTTACTCTGTGTGTGTTCTGGTACTGTATGTGTGTATAGTTCTCTGTGTGATTCTGTATTGCTGATTGTGTGTATTTGTTTCTTTTCACCATGCACTTTCTTATTTGTAGAGTCTGCTATCAAGTAAGACTAGAGAAGAAAAATTATTTTTCGCCTCTTTTTCATTAGTGAGCCTAGGTGTGAATGTGTTTTAACCCTTTCTCACTAGGGCTTCTACTGTAGTTACTTTACAGTGCAGAAGAGAGTAGCTCCATTCAAATAAACAGGACTAAAATCAAGCACAGGGAAGCAGATTCACTGCATTTTGAATATAGGCCTTGGTGATGGAGGATTTCACTTGTGAGCATCCATTCACATGTCTTAGACAGGTCTGCATCCATGCCATTCACCATTATCACCTAGCATATTGAGATTTACTATCAGAGGTTTGCGCTCTTTTTTCATATATATATATATATATATATATATATATATATGTGTGTGTGTGTGTGTGTGTGTGTGTGTGTGTGTGTGTGTGTGTGTGTGTGTGTGTGTGTGTGTTTATACACACACAGAAGCAAAGAGGGATGTAGTAGTCACAGAAAGAACATTATACCCATGAACAGGCTTCACGTTGCATTGCAGCAAACAACCTCGCACTGATGAGACCCAAAAGGTCTAAACAGAAGCCTGCTGGTAGGTTTACTGGATATGCACTTCCTAAAACCCAGGCTGTACTGAAAAGCTGTGTAATACGGCAGGAATAAACTTGTAGGGTTCCTTGTTAAAATGGATAAGATGTAAAGCGTGACACACTGTGCTCATTTGCATGTCATTACCCAAAATCCCTGGCTGCAGCGGAAGCGCTGTATGCTAAAAGATAATGGGGAAAAGCAGGGTTGCAGACCTGTCTGAGACATGTGAATGTGCTCACAAGTGGTATTTGTATATACTGAATCAGTGGCACCGACGCTAAATGTTACCTCAAGTATCAGAGATTGATGTATGGTTGGTGTATGTCTGAAATAGGATAACTGCATGCTGGAAGTGACTTCAAGTTATGCTTAAAGATGCAATTACCTCTACAGGAGAGCAATGAATATTGGGATGTCTAAACAGGATTTAAAAGTTAATTTGTCCATTTAAGTTACAGGCAGAAGCATGTGTAGCTTTGGTAAATAATAAAATATAATACAATGCTTAGAGGTTAGTAAGATAACATGTATTGAGGATTAATAGTTAAAATAATTGGGTAGAATGTATTTGGCACTGAAAAATGTGGGATAAAATCAGACATCATCATATGTTCCACACATTTGACCCAGTTACAAAAAAACATCCAGATGAAAGCAGGGTTATAAAAAAGTAATCCACAAAGGAAAATGAAAGCATGAGAATTGTGACAGAGAAGGAAGCTAATCATCATAGTCATGTTAGAATTCCTCATAGGATTCTGTTTGCTAGATACATTGTAATTCCACTATATACAAATGACCTTCTTTAACTCCTCTTCTTTGTAGAGTGCTGTTGGTTTCTCTGAAAGTGCAAGGATGCATAGTCTGAACAATTATTTGGTTATCATGTATGCAGTGCAGTGGCTGAAGTAACAGAGGTAAAATAACATACTGTACGTGTATTTTTTCTTCTACTCGTAACATTGGCATGAAGAACATCAATACCAGACGTTATTGCTCGTGTTAACATGTCAGCATTGCACAAGTTACGAGATAAATGATGCGAGCATTAGAGAAATGGTGTGCACAATTTGTTTCAATAGAACTGCTTGAAATGTTGCATTAAATATTGCGGCAGTTTTGAAGCAACGTGTCACGTCGACCGGAACAATAACGTCTGCTACTGTACATCTGCAAAATGAATATCCATTAAGTCAAATGCAAACACGAGATAGATTAACATTAGCTGTTGTGCATAATGAAAGCAAATTGAAAGTGTTTTTGCCTAATGTTCAAATATGTAATAAAATGTATGCATATTGTGGTTTATTAAACAAACAACAGTACTTATATAAAAATAACATTTTAGATAGCTGATAAATGTAAGTTTTGCTCAGTTCAAGGATATATATTCCAACATACCCTGCATTGATATAGTTATCAAGGAATGAAAGATCAATTGAGCGTGGTTTTTACTAACCCCTTCATTGCTTGTTGGACCTGTAATTAATTGCAAAACAACAGGCTGCTTTGACCATGAAATATACACTGAGATGTACATTATTTTGTTTAAAGCAACAATCCTCTCTATTCGTTTACTTTTATTTCACATTGAGTTTTTTACAGAATTCCAACCATGGAATTTAATGGCGTTGAACACTGTTATTATTATTTGTGGGGGGCGGGGCTATTCCTGAAATATGTACTGTCTAAGGCTGCGTCCATAGAGGGGGGAGCAGTTCGGAGCCACGCTGACGCTGAGGCTCGGCTGCTGAATTCTGTGCGATTTCATGTACATGCAGGCGAGCCAGCGTGCGCGATAGGGAGGGAGAAGGCGGAGCAGTGACATCGCTGGGCCAATAGCCCGCGACGCACCAACGTCAATGTCACGGTGACCGACGTCACGGCGCCATGACGTTGACACTGCCTCGCGCTGATTGGATATTTTCAGCCGACAGCGCTCTGAAAAACAGCTTCGCCTGTCGGCTGAAAAATCCAACGCGTCAGCACGCCTGCTGACGCTCGTGTGAGCCCCCTCTCAAGACATCCTCATTAAGGATGCAGGGCCTCAGCGCGGAGCGTCCGCACGGCTCAGCACGGCTTCCCGTGCTATGGACGCAGCCTTAGTTGTCAGTGTTTCAGCTCTGATTTGTGAAATCAAGATGAACACCAAAACCCGCAGGTTCTGCAGGAAAATAATCAAGTAGAGTCCAGAAAATGGTGCTCAACTGATCAGACCCTGATGCAGTATGATAATTGCCAATGGGACGGCTTTCATGGTATTTAGGCAGGCATATAACATAAGAAAGTGATAAAGTCCTTAGCCTAGTGAGACATCCAGCAGTACTCACAATGATGGCTATAAGCACAGTATAGCCCAAAAGGGAGGTGCATCCAAGGCAATATAAGGCACTCAGGGAAATTAAATATATATTGGTTTGTTCTCCGTTTCTTCATCTTCACTTCTGCAGGAAAATAGGAAGCCAAAGTAGATGACATTGTGACTTCCTACAGTATCACATTATTGAGGGCACCTTTGGGATCTTTGAAGATCCAGGAAGTAAATCTGTAAGAATCACAGAAACTGAAGGGTTCACAGAGCTAAAAATAGCCAGGTTCAGATCCGGAGGAAACACTAGTTTGAATGGGCAGGATTGCTGCATTATAGTATGTCCTGGGTGCAGAGAGACAAAGTGATTAGCCCAAGCTTACACAAGTTTGTGTATTCAAGACCAACACCTTAAAAACGGTGCCTCCTCCTGGATTTCTGGTCAGAAAATTCTCATTTCAATGAATTATTCTTTCAGGTGTTAAAAGGGTGAGACTTGGCAGCATATTCTAGGGCAAGTGGTTTTGTGAACGAGTGAACTGATTTTGAACTGAGTGAGACTCATTCTTAATAATTGAAATGATGAAGGCCTGGATTAATCTGACTCATTATAATACATTTTAAATACTGGGCTCAAGAAAAACTTTTGTTGAACACATAAGATCATTTTGTCCGTTACAAATTTTTAATGGTAATAACTCTTGATACTTTATTGCAATGTACATTTTACTGGTTTGCTTTCAGGCTCATCATGCAATGACTAGAACTTAATTGTCTATTTAACTATGGGGTAGATCCTGAGAAGTGCGCTAAATGAGGGCAAATATTGTTATGTTACCTAACTAGGTAACAGCAAAGAAGAAGGAGGAAAACCGAGCACCATCCACAGCAAATAAAATGAATTATTAATTAGGTAACAGACCGTATTTTTCCTTCATTTAACAGGAATCCTCAAAGCCAATCATATGCATAAATAAAGTTCATTAGCAGCATAAATAAAGTTCATTAGCAGCATAAATAAAGTTCATTAGCAAAACTACAATCATTACATTACCTGCGTTTTCCAATACACTGTATATGCGCATTGGTCAAACTTTTGGTGCGTTATTAACAGAGATTATCATGTATGTTACGAAAAGCTAATGCAAATCTTGTAACAATATAAAAAATAGTATAATTTTTACACTTATTAACTTTTTAATTGAATTATATAGTATATAATGTATTATAGATTAAACTGTACAAATTTCGGGCATTGTTGAAATCCTTGCTCTCTGATTGGTCAAAATTCCAGTCATTATTCATATTACTTCCTGGTAAAATATTTATAAATAAATAAAGTAATGTCCGGAATTTTTGTCAACTTGCCATTTCAGCTTTCAGAGATGCAGTGTCGTGTGCGGAGAGACCTCCTCCTCTACTGGTCCAAGCTCCAGCCCCACATCTGCTACTCTTCTGCCTACCAGCTTGACCGCATATGCAGTCTCTATCACAGTTATTACTGCTACAAGAAGTGGCAGGTCCCAACTAGTAACTTTGGTGCAAGTAACAAAGTAATATTTCTTCCAAAACTTGTACACAGTGTGCTAATGTAATTCTTATTTGCTCTTCATTTAGTTTGTAGTTAAAATCACTGTCCCCACTTCTCTCCCCCCTCTCCCCTCTCCCCCCACCCATTTCTCCCCCCCTCACTTCTGTCCCTAACTTTCCTACACTCTTCTCCCCCCTTTCCCACACTTCTCTCCTCTCCCAATCCCCCACTTCTCTCCCCCTCTTCCCATCCCCCCACATCCCCCCCCCATCCCCACACTTCTCCCGTCTCCCTCCCCCAATCCCCTTCCCCCCTCTCCCTTCCTTCTCACCTCTCACCTCCTGACCTCTCTTCCCCCCTCACCTTTCTCTCCCCCCGCCTTGCCTCTCACCTCTGTTCAAATATATTTCAATAAGTAATACATGCAGTAAAAGGTCAAAACAAAATGTACTATGTTATCTAAATAAAAAATCAAATATTTAGCCTATAATATAAATAATCCCCTCAGAACAGGGCAGAACAGGGCATTACTGGACAATAATGCCCTAGCTGGATTAAAGTCCCTCGGCTTTGCATCAGGCCTTCAAATTTTCCAGCCACGCCATTATTGGCCAGTAATGCCCTTTAATTCTGGGATTATTACTGAAATAATGCCTGTATAAAGTATGGGTGTATAATAATTTATATCCATACTTCGCTCAATAATATTAATTAATATTTAATTTATATGAATGTACAATTAAAATAAATGAAGGATGTCCATCCTTCATTTATTTTAATTGTACACTAATATAATTGAAATATTAATTAATATTGGTGAGGTATGTACTGATGTACAGTACTGTACACCAATAATTTATACAGCTGTTATTTAAGTAATAATCCCAGAAGAACAGGGCATTACTGGCCAATAATGCCCTGTTCTGAGGGGATTATTACTATTATAGGCTAAATGTAGGCTCATTTATAAAAAAAATTAATAATTTTTCATAAAAAAGATAAATTTTTGTAGTCATATTGATTTTTATCAGCATGATTGTCTACATTCTTATGCTTTTACTGCAAGTTTATTAAAATGAAATTGTACATACACACAGCCCCCTCTATACACACACACAAACACACACACACACACACACACACACACACACACACACACACACACACACACACACACACACACACACACACACACACACACACACACACTCTGCAACTCCCCCCTCTATATACACAAACACACTCAGCTGTTCCCCTACACACTGTGCAGCCCCCCTCCTCTACACCTGCAAAACACAGAAACACACTGCAGACACACACACCAAAACACACTCTGCAGCCTTCCTCCACCATCTACACCCACTGACACACACACACACACACACACACACACACACACACACACACACACACACACACACACACACACACACACACACACACACACACACACACACACACACACACACACACTGCAGCCCCCTCTACCCCCACAAAACACACTGCAGACACACACCAACAAGAGACAGGGGTGCCCAATGCTACATCCCATTAACAAAACATATATGGTAAAAAGTATAAAGTAAAATACTTCAATAATAATAATAATAATAAATACTTGATTATTTAGTTAAACCCTTTGGCCAAAGCGTCATAAGCCTCCATACCAACACCAAGGTATAACAAAATTAATGCAGGTCCTACACTACACTGTGAACACTTCCTTTTACTTCTGTAAGAGGGGAAGAACCATCATATGTCCTGTTCTTGCAGCAAATGAAAAGACCTCCCAAGTTAAAAAAGTGAAGGAGGAGGAGTGAGCTCTGGGGGGAGGTGCCACCAGCCTCCAAGCAACTGCTACCAGTCAGAAATTGATTAACACACATTCCCAGCTAGCTCAAACTCCCACACCCACCACATCATGAATATATATTTATGTCAACAAGAGAGCTACTGAGCGTGGCAATTGTATGTAACAAGAGACAGGGGGTGCCCAATGCTGCATCCCATTGACAAAACATATTTGGTAAAAAGTATAAAGTAAAATACTTCAATAATAATAATAAATACTTGGTTATTTAGTTTATTATAAGAAATAACGTGCAGCTTCTTATTCTATTTCCCATAACCAAAAGACTTAGGATAGTTTTAAAGTGTATATTTTATGGAACAGTGTGTTTTAAAGTGTATATTTTATGGAACAGTGTGTTTTTAAACATATCTGTCTGTGCACAGAGATAAGCTCGGACGTTCAGAGCCAGTGCTCTGAGTGAGCCAGTGGATTACCAACTTGGGTGCCACTGTGTCTACTCATACGGTGGAGATGAAAGCCACAGAGGATGTGTCTGAGGTGTCAAGACCATTTGAGCAGGAGGGAAGGACAAGTATCCACGTCCTGAGCACAATGGACGCTATGTGCATGTCCATTTGCCCCACCAGACGGGCAACGCCTGTCATCGCGGGTGGCATTGAGGGAACCAGGGTCAGAGGTGCCAAATTGCCCATGCCCCTTGGTTCATTCAGATTTCCAGGTAACCCTGTTGTGTCTGCCAGCTTGTCTCTGATTGGCGGCGGAGACATTTCTCATGCTTTGGATTGGGCTATTGTATTTTTTGAATGAAAGTCAGAGGTATTATAACCCCATGCGCAAATTAGATAGTGTTTTTCCAGTGTTCTCCAAGGTCTCTCAAAGTTCTCTCATAGTTTTCTAAGATTCTAAGCACCAAGTGAATTCTAGCCCTTTGGAGAGAGAGAGGGTAGCTGTGGCGTTTGGAACTGCAGGTTGATTTCAGTTCCAAGACTTTTTAGGTTAACCTTTGGATTGATAAGCCCCTACACCTAGGAAAGCAGAGTTTTTCAACCCCAAAGTAAGTGTGTCTTACTAGTTTTTCTCAATGGTACAAAGATGTAAATGGCCTGGTCTCCTGTGACAGTGAGTAACGGACGCTTTTGGAAGGTGCTAAATATCATAGTGCTATTATCATGTCCTAACAGTAACGGAGGTCTGAGGATCTCCATTGTTAAGTACACCGTTCATTACTATTTGATTTGCATATGAGTAAGCCTAAGGTTTGCTAAAATTTAAGGATCTGTTATTTTTATGGAAAATGTGAGGACATAGTTACATAGTAGAAGAGGTTGAAAAAAGACATACATATATCAAGTTCGACTTATGCTAAATTTAGACGACAGATACTTTATCCTATATCCCTACTTACAATATATTGATAATTAAAACCGGAGACAGAACATGAAACACAGACAGAGCTCAGTGCTACATCCATTAACACAGATACAGGGTACAGTGCCTCTATATATATATATTTATATGTTTAAACAAAGGGTTAAACTAAAAGACCATTTTATTCAAAAGATATCTTTATATATATATATATATATATATATAGCTATATATATATATAAAGATATCTTTTGAATAAATAAATATATATATATATATCTTTTGAATAAAATGGTCTTTTAGTTTAACCCTTTGGCCAAAGTGTTGTAAGTTCTTGAGCCCCTCCAAGGCAGACCACATCTCAAGGGTCCTAACACTAAAATAAATTCTTAATAACCTGTACATTACCAGGAAGAATGATTTATAATAAATCTGTCAAAATTAGTTGCATAGTTCTAAGTCTGATTGAAGCTCGTATTAACCTGTACATTATCAGGAAAAGCACTCTGTATTAGATTTGTCGCAATCAAACTGTATGCAGGTTCCCATGAGTGTGGAGGTGAAATGGAGTGAGCTTTTAACCATTTAAAAGTGGGAGGGAAATAGTTTGTATATTATTATTTATAGATTTAAGATTTATTATTTGTATGTTGTTCATTCATCTAGCTATTCGTTTTCAATTGTTAGTAGGAATATGTTTAAACTGCTTACAAATAGGCTCTAGTGCTTTATGATTGTCATGTATAATGTTGTCCAGCAATGAAACAGGGTTAAATTTGTGAAATTGAAAGTACCCGCCCACCATCCGTACTGGTCAATCACAACAGTAAAGGTGATATAAAGGACACCCCTTTTGACCATTGAATTCAACCCCTGACGAAGTCCTTAGTGACGAAACGCGTAGGGCGTTTCCCAAAAAGGCGAGTTTGTGGCTGACATTACTGCACGAACGGAGAGAGTACCTTGGAGCTGTTGCTATTTTGCTTGGGACTGCTGTCGCTTCCGGTTTTGCAGTTGCCTGCTGGTGAGCAGTGAGAGCTGTGGGAGGTGTATCTGCAGGGAGTCTCTGACCGTGTTGCTGATTATTACATCATCTGGCTGTGGTGGCTCCAGTGCACCTTGCTGAACCAACGGATACACCAGAGGTGGCACCAACGGGACAGGCTGATACATTCCCTTCACAGCTTCAAGGTGATTGAGTATATCTCATAAATGCTATTATTTTTACTCTGTTTGTGAGTGCGCTTTTTATATTTTACAATCCCATAAATACTGTTTTATACTTTATCACACTAGGAGTGCGCCTGTTTTTTCTTCTTGTTTTCTGCAGATATCGTTGGGATTTGGTGATCCTTATATACGGGCAGCAAAACTCCAGTGGACTAAGTACATTTTTTGGAATTTCAACTGACATCTGGTTTTTATTTTATTTTTAAGTTTCATATTTTTTATTTTTGCTATAGATTTCAGTTGTTTTTATCACAAATTCGCCCTTTTGGGGATTCTTTGGTCAATAGCCTTGTTAACTCTATCTGATTTACACAGCTGATTTATCCTTATCAAGCTTCCTAAGGCGCTACTCCAATTTGTTTGTTTTATATATATGTAACGCCTGTTCGTGTCTGGTCTGACCCACCCAATCTTACATTGGCCCCTGTGGTCTATCCAGCCCCATTACATGTCTGTGTATGGTGGTGCACCTGTAGGCAACAGGACTCCTGAGTCTCCCGCATGATGGTATTCGGGGATGTCAATCAGACAGGTAGCTGAGGTAGTGGGTGCGAGTCCTACTTACATCACGTGCAGCACCTCCACCTCATCAGGATCTATGCGTATGCAGGTAGATGGTCCTGATGAGGAACTCCTTCTTGGTGGTGAGGGTCCCAGGAGAGTAATTGCAGACTCACACCATGGGGTTCTTGGTAAACAAGCCATATTTATTATGCGTGGTGATAAGGGCCAACTGCCCCTCACAGTCCTTGTCTCAGCCGCACATTGTTCCGTGATTCCCTTTAAAAGGTATGCCCTTCCAATGGAGTGGGATTCCCTCTCCCCTCAGGGAGATCACCCCTGTGCCAGGTCCCTGGTCACAGTTGGCCTTCTCTGTCTTGATATAAATTGATGCCACTAGTTACTGCACTAGTGGGCACCTTTAACTAGCTGCTTCACCTTGCACCATCAACTCGCAGCAACCACACGCACTAACTTTAGGCAGTGCAGTGCGTTATATACCTCAGGAAGCAGGCACATCTCTGATGTCACTAACTAGGGACTCAGAGCATGTAGCCACTCCCATCCATACATAGGGCACCTCACCAGGGTGTGAGGGCAAACCTCCATGATTACTGCTGGCATTCCTGTAACTTACCAGGTTTTACTGCCAGCAGGAGAGATGACTGTAGACATTGTTATGCATGGCTACATACTCCCCCTGGTGAATCCCCACCGCCCCGGCTGGGACCTAAATTATGTGTACCTTTCTTCAGGAAACAGTGCAAAAGGAACACACAATCAAAAGTCATAACAATGCTTTTCATAATTAGCTATAACACAGCGCTCACTGACCAGCAGGGGCGCTCAAGATTTCTTTGCATAGACCTCATTGGCTTTCTCCCTAATAATAGTGACGAGGATCTGGCCTCTTCACTTCTCTGCCCGCCATGTCGGTCACTGTTATACTATAATGGCCCGTTCTACTCGGCAGGCCCTTGTCAGCTTAGCGCTGCCCGTTCTCCCCGGCAACACCCATGACAGGGGTTCCTCGGGATCCACCGGATCATCCAACCCATCCAGACCCAGGGGTTCTATTAATCTTCGCCCAATTTTATACCACCTCTCCTGAATCTCCCTTAGGTGATCCTCCTCCGTAAACTCCCCTTTAGCCCACCAATGATCTACCACCCCATCCCGATCTATGATAAACCGGGTCCTATCAATCCAGGGCACATATCCCTCAAATAAGGGGGCCCACCATCGGGTTTCCCTGACTTCTTCTAGCGATTCCTCCTCTAGATCTCCCTCTTCTGGTACACCCCCAGAAAATATACCGACCTACACTCGGACGATGCTTGATTGTCCGAACCCTTTTTCTGGCTTCCAATAGTAACGCTCACATTACTGGGACAGTCACTGGATACCGACACCTGCCGTGTAATCCTCCCTCCTCCCACTGACCCATCATCAGAGGTCCCATAGTCCAGGCTCTCAGTCCGTTCATCGGAAGCGACCCGTGAATCCCCTGACATCCCTAAACTAGAAGATGACCCAAAATGGAAAGTGAATGGGGCTGGGACTTTAACTAGGGCCTGGGGTCTAGCTAGATCTGGGGTTTGGGGATAGGGCCGCAGAGTCGGTATCCACGGGGCTAGGACCCGCTCTTCTCAGCTACCTGGTCCGGTTCTGCCGCAGGGACTCTCCGTCTCTCCGGTCTCCCGACTCCTCGATCACTGCATCGATCGCCCGCTCCTCTTGGACTTGGGCGTCCGACCTCCACTGCTCGAGCGACGGGGCATGATCATCTCCTTCAAAACTCCACCGGAAGTGATGTCCAGACTCGCACGTGTTCCGCCGCCATCTTGGGTTGGGTCCCCAAGCGGGACCTCTTCCTCCCCCACGATATCCGGCAACGCCTTTTTCCGTCATGGCGCCACCGGGGCTTGGCTCTTTCCTTCCTCCGCCACCACCATCTTGGGAGCCTGGGATAAGCATGGACTCTGCTTACCACTCCGGGGCGTTGGAGTGGACCTGCCGCCATCGGATCCGCTGGTCACCACGGCCGTGGGACTTCGCCGCGGTATGGGCGACACTCTGCTCCGTTCTTCGCCGACACCGGTAAGTGGCACTCTTTTAGTCATACAGCTGCTGTGGTACGCCGGTGATCGGGTCGTAACGGCAATAATACTGAGGGACTCCTCGTCCGAGGACTCCAATTTGGCATTTGGCCGGGGCATTCCGCCTGGTGATTTGCGGCGCGGCCCCCTATTATCACCGCGTTTTCTCGATCGGCTCTGTTTTGATGACCAGAGCGGGTCCCTGTTCACTGGGACTCGTAGCCTCCCTCCAGAGCGCACCAGGAAGTTCCGCAGCCAGCATAGCGGCATCTTCCACCGCCTCTACTGCTTGAATCGGCACAAAGGTTGGCATGGGCCATAGATATTGTAGTCCACACTGGGCGCATCGTGCGGTAGAGCTCACCGCTCTGCCCGGCAGTCGACACTGCAGGCATAGGCATGCTACTGTCTCTATGCCCTCTACTCGGAGGATCAGGAAGCATCCTGGAGCCGAGTAGGGATGCGTTGTTATCAAAGGCCCTTGTTCTTGTTTGCAAGCCATAGTCACCAATGGAGGTCCTCGTACTAGTGGTCTGTACGGCTTGCTAGTTCCTTGCAACTGAAGGGCATGGGCTGAGTCACCAACCCTTCCACCAGCTTTCTCCATCCGCATCCGCAAAGATAGGAAACCACTCCCCCTGGTTGAAATTTGGGGGAAGTCCCGTAGACTTGAAGGCTGGCCCAGCACAGGGGCGGAACTAGTCACAGTCCATGTGGGCACGGCTCCAGCTTTCGCGCCATACCCCCCACCAGGGTGGGGTCTCTCCATTGGCGCCACTCCTGGCCAACTTTCTGCAGATTTAGCATTTGCAATATTCTCTGCAACTGGCCCACGCGGTTTCCCAGGGACGCGGGAACCGCCATCTTGGATTGCACTGTCAATCAGATTCATTGTTGAGGTAGCGTTCGATTGTTTGTATGTTGAATGATGAGCAAGTCCATTACGTGCCTCCCATTTCATAACACTGTCCCCTTCACTATCCTCAGGGTCAGTACCCCAAGGTCCTAAGCAGGCCATACACGGCACCACTACTGTTTTCACGCCATTCCACAACAGGCTCACAAAAGTCTCCTCTGTAGCTGGCTCCTCTTCCTCATACATCATAACATATTCGTTCTCTCCTTCGGCCTCCGTCAGCCATACTTGATTTTCCGCACTGCGCCGATTCTCCATTCTGTCGGTCGTCACTAGAATACTGTGTCTTGAATTATTGTACATGGAGCTCCACTCTACGGGGCAGCTGCTACACCGATACAATAAAAATGCCTTGTGCACCACCTTGTGTACCTAATGTAGATCTGACTCGTGTTTGCACTACCTCAGGCTAGGCTAACTCTTGCTGTGTCTGCTGTATCTCCTTCCTCCCAGTCTGTTCTCCCTGAACGAGTGGTCTGGAATGGGCTAGAGTACCCTGGTTCGTCCATGCAATACTTTAGAGTCTACCTGCTGTTGGTCAGTCTAGCGCTGACCCTCTCCAGGATTCCTGCTCTAAGTTACCAGTTTATCCCTTTAGGCGTCATAACACTAGCACTACCTCAAGGTTTCGATGACAGCTATAGCTCGGCTCCACACGTAAGAATCCCAGGGCGTCTATGCATTCCACATCTTCCGTGACCTCATTTGACTACCCCTGGCTCCTTCCCACGCATCACAAAGTAGCAGCAGACACTCTCCCTGTTTCCTAGTGTGCCTAGCAAAAGTCTGTCCTGTTGACAGGTATCTCAGCAGCGCCTCCAACTGTAACGCCTGTTCGTGTCTGGTCTGACCTACCCAATCTTACATTGGCCCCTGTGGTCTATCCAGCCCCATTACATGTCTGTGTATGGTGGTGCACGTGTAGGCAACAGGACTCCTGAGTCTCCCGCATGATGGTATTCGGGGATGTCAATCAGACAGGTAGCTGAGGTAGTTGGTGCGAGTCCTACTTACATCACGTGCAGCGCCTCCACCTCATCAGGATCTATGCGTATGCAGGTAGATGGTCCTGATGAGGAACTTCTTGTTGGTGGTGAGGGCCCCAGGAGAGTAATTGCAGACTCACACCATGGGGTTCTTGGTAAACAAGCCATATTTATTGTGCGTTGTGATAAGTGCCAGCCGCCCCTCACAGTCCTTGTCTCAGCCGCACATTGTTCCGTGATTCCCTTTAAAAGGTATGCCCTCCCAATTGAGTGGGATTCCCTCTCCCCGCAGGGAGATCACCCCTGTGCCAGGTCCCTGGACACAGTTGCCTTCTCTGGATTGATATAAATTGATGCCACTTGTTACTGCACTAGTGGGCACCTTTAACTAGCTGCTTCACCTTGCACCATTAACTCGCAGTAACCACACGCACGAACTTTAGGCAGTGCAGTGCCTTTTATACCTCAGGAAGCAGGCACATCTGTTATGTCACTAACTAGGGACTCCGAGCATGTAGCCACTCCCATACATACATAGGGCACCTCACCAGGGTGTGAGGGCAAACCTCCATGATTATTGCTGGCATTCCTGTAACTTACCAGGTTTTACTGCCAGCAGGAGAGATGACTGTAGACATTGTTATGCATGGCTACACACACACACACACACATATATATATATATATATATATATATATATATATATATATATATATATATATATATATATATATATATATATATATACCTGAGCTCTGTCTATGTTTCATGTTCTGTCTCTGGTTTTAAATATATATTACAATATATTGCCCAGGGGGAAGGCATGTTGCATGAAGCACCTTTGGGGATAAGTTAAATGGAGAAAATATACGGTAATGGGCTGCACACTATGAGAATAAATATCATGTCACTTAAATAAATATCCACCAGTGATGAGAATTGTACTTTGCAAGTATCAATTTATTAATCAGGAATTTCTTCATAAAGAGATCATTCATAGGCATAAAAAATAGAAAGACATCATGTAAAATACAATATAAAGCAATTATTTAAAAGAACATGTAACGGGTATTCCCTCCTGTCTGACCCACCCAATCTCACATTGGCCCGTGTGGTCTAACCGGTCCCCCATTACGTGATCGTGTATGGTGGTGCACCTGCAAGTAACAGGACTCCTGAGTCTCACGCATGATGGTATTAGGGGATGTCATCAGGACAGGTAGCTGAGGTAGTGGGTGCGAGTCCAACTTACATCATGTGCAGCGCCTCCACCTCATCAGGATCTATGCTTCCGCAGGGAGATGGTCCTGGTGAGGAACTCCTTCTCGGTGGTGACTGCTACTGCAGAGTAATCTCACACTCACACAGTGGGGGTATCTTTAACAAGGGCATCTTTATTGACGATCTTACTGTAGTAGACTGCCCCATGCAGCTTTCTCCTCTAGCCGCACATTTCTCCGTGCTGTCCCTCTGCCAGGTACTGCCCTCCTAATTGGAGTGGGATCCCCTCTCCCCATAGGGAGATCACCCCTGCGCTAGGTCCCTGGACACAGTGTGGCCTTGACAGGCTTGATCGGTTAACTCGTGCTGCTAGTTACAGCACTAGGGTCACAAAGTTATCCTGCAATCCCTTTCAAAGGAGCTAAACTCTTTAGCAACAACAACCTTAAACTGACAGTGTTGTGCCTTATATACCTCAGGGGGCAGGCACATCTCTGATGTCACTATCCAGGGACTCAGAGCATGCAGCCACTCCCATCCATACATTGGGCACCTCACCAGGGTGTGAGGGAAAACCTCCATAACTACTGCTGGCAGGCCTGTACTTACCAGGGCTTACTGCCAACAGGGAAGATGTCTGCAGTCCATTATTAGGTTTCCACGAAGGAGAGTTGGAGCACTATTACATAAAAATAAATTGCTAGAGAGTGTGTCCCAAAGATAAAGGTTTATTGGGTCAGAGCATGGTAAAAAAGAAAAAAATGAGCCCTCAGGCCCCCACCGACATGTTTCAACACCTTGAGAAAGAGCGGAAGCTCGAAACATGTCGGTGGGGGCCTGAGGGCTCATTTTTTTCTTTTTTACCATGCTCTGACCCAATAAACCTTTATCTTTGGGACACACTCTCTAGCAATTTATTTTTATGTAGTAGTGCTCCAACTCTCCTTCGTGGAAACCTGTCTATTGCTGTGGAGTACCGGATGCACACACCTATGAAGATTTAATCCCTGGAGGACCACCTGCTACAAGTGAGTTATTTCACTCAATCTTGCACCATATGTTCCTATTCAATGTTTTGGCTGGACACTAGCTAGTGGGAGTATTTACCGATTCTGAGGTGATACTCTTCCAGTTTATTGATACCTAGTGGAATGAGGTGTGTTATGTCATAGGTGGTCACCATTATTATTATGGGATACTTCTAGGATACAACGCATAGCTATCAAGAATTTGAAGTTGCTGGGTCTATGTTTTAGAGCACCACACAGTCCTTTTTCCTTTGTGCAGTCCATTATTATGCATGGCTACATACTCCCCCTGGTGAATCCCCACCGTCCCGGCTGGGACCTAAATTTGGTGTACTGTAGCGACATTATTTATTCTTACACTTCCCGCACGGCAGGATGCGTGCGGGAAGCGTGGTGACGTGGCTTGATGCGGCGCACTGTGACATCACTGTCACGTGACGCGCCCGGTTTCCCTGGCTTCCCCGGCTTCCCCGACACCCCTGGAGTGTAAATTGAGGTAAGCGGGGGTGCGGGGAAGCAGAGGGGCAGAGCAGGAGCCGGGTTCGGGGTCGGGAAGGGGGGCTAAAATGCGCCTGAAGCGGAGGGGGGGTGCGTGTAGGGAACGCGGCAGCGCGCGGTCTTGATTGGCGGCAGCCGGAGTAGATCCTGGCATGCCGCCGGCATTGGTAAGAATAAAGTATGCCGCTACTGTACCTTGCACCAGGAAACACTGCAAAAGAACACACAAATAAAGTTTCAAACATCATTACATTCACATAATAATGTCATAATATTACGCTCACTGACCAGCAGGGAGCGCTAGAGTAAACACAGACGCTATCTAGTTAGGCAACCTAATAATAGTGTCTAGGGTCTGGCTTCTTCACATCTCTTCCCGCTGCATCAGTCACGGTAACGCGGTACTCTCGGGGCAACCCTCGCTCGTTGCGGTACACTACTTTATGCATGTAGATACTGCGCCCAATTGTCCAACCCTCATTAGCTGAGAAATTCGCTGTTCGTGAAATGCAGGCAAGAAACCGGGCGCTTACCTTAAGGTATTAGTACAGGGTAGAGAATAAAGTAAAATACTTATCCCAAAACCAATGGATGTAGTCTTTCACAGTGTAATCCGTGGCTTGCGATGAATTCCTCTGCTCGACCCCAGAGAGGGGTATCCAGACCCTCAAGGTATAGGAGAACGAAAAGGAAAAAAGGGGGAGCAAAGGATTAGATGGACCTATATTAACATTACTCAGATGACCTCATAGCATATCTAGCTGTTTAATAAAGGTGGGGTGACGAAATGACAGTATATGGTAATCCAATACTCACACGGCCCTGTGTGAGCACATATGTGTAAGGGTATCTTGTTCCTGGTATCCACTTCTTAGCCCAAATGTTGTTCAGATGGAAGGGGGGGGTTTAGAAAAAATGATAATACACTACTTACACGGCCATGTGTAAGCTCAATCCTGGGAGAGAATAATGTGGGGTTGTCTGATGGACCCGTCCGTGGTACTTCCCGTGGCAACGTATAATCAGCTGCTTGCGGGCAAAGTAATTGCTGGCGGTTCCCCTTCCCTCACACGTTCCAATCCTCCCCCCTCCCCGATTCAGGAAACGGGGATGCGTGGGGTAAAATGATAGCAGGGCGTCAGTTACAGTCTTCAATTAAATGAGCGTTTTATTAAACATTTATACAGAAAAAGACTCACAGAATATTGTTTAGAGCACCCCGTGGCACTCCGATCAGCGTGGCTGCAGGTCGCCTTCCAGCTGCGCTGTCTTCCGTATCCGGATTCAGAAGTGATGGAAACTTCTGACGCGGCTGTGACTGCAGTCTGCTTCCACTGGCTACGGATGCCTCCAACGTCCAAAATGATGTGGTGAATTAGAGCAACGCGTTTCGCCGTTCTCGACGGCTTCCTCAGGCTCAAAATTCGCTGTTCGGCCTGAATTCCCGCAATGGCACCCCCTTTCTGAACAATATAGTACTCGATGTCAGCTCGAAGCCACCTTTCCCGGTTATCTTCAATCTCCCTCATCAGAGGTTCGGGGACATAAGGGTACTCAAGCCCATGAGACCTCTTATATTTAGCAGCGATGGCTCGTTCGGCTCGACAGGACCGGGTCAACCTAGCATAGCCCGCCCTCCCCGGCAACACCCATGAAAGGGGCTTATCTGCTTCCACGGGATCCTCTAGCCCCTCGGAACCCTTGGGCGTAATTAACCCTCGCTTAATTTTACCCCACCTCATTCGCAATTCTTTAAGGTAGGCATCATCATCGAATTCGCCTGTAGCCCACCAATCATCCACCACCCCAACTTTTTCCAAAATGAACCGGGTGCGGTCAATCCAGGCTACATATCCCTCATACAGAGGCGCCCACCATCTGGTCTCCCTAATCTCGTCCTGGCCTGACTCTAGGGAGTCCTCCTCCTCGGGCCCCCCAGAAGATATCCCTGAGGTACCTCTGATGGTGCTGTAATGCCCTGGCTCTGCGACTTATTCCCAATGGTAACACTCATGGCACTAGGACAGTCACTAGACACCGACACTTGTCGGGAAATCCTCCCTCCACCCACCGATCCATCATCGGACGTCGTTCCCCGTCCAGGCTTCCAGTCCATTCCTCAGAAGGGCCCCGGGACTCCCCTGACATCCCTAGACTAGAAGTTGACCCAAACGTGAAAACGACTGTGGCACGGACTTTATCTAGGGCCTTGGGGCTAACTTTGGGAGTGGACGGGGTTTGGGGACGGGGCCGGACAGAAGGTATCGGCGGGGTTACGACCTGCTCCTCGGCAATACCTGACTCCGCTCCACAACAAAGTCTCTCCTCCTCACAAGTGCTGGGGCTCTTCACCCTCCGACTCGATCGCGCATTCATCCTCGACGTAGGCGATCGGCTTCCTCTGCTCGACTGTAGAGGCGCAATCATTTCCCATTCGACCCCGCTCTGGTCACCGGAAATCATCTCCGTGTACGCACATGCCTCGTCGCCATCTTGGGTTGGGTCCCCAATCGAGACCTCTTCCTCCACCAGGACATCCGTCAACGCCCTACTCCGGCGCGATCCCATCTGGGCCTGGTTCCACTCTTCTTTAATCACCACCACCCCCGGAGCCTGCGATAAGCACTGCTTGGGCTTAGCACTGCGCAGGGTCGGGTGGATCGACCTCCTTCCGAACCGCTAGTCACCACGGCCGTGGGACTCCGCTGCTCGGGTTGATGCGGTACGGGTGACACTCGACTCCGTGTCTCCATACCACGAGGGATAGCATCTCGCCAAGGTGTACCAATAGTATGGTAGTCTGTCTTTAGATCCATCGCACTAGACAGCCTGGCACACTCCTCGTCCGAGGACTCTAGTTTCGCATTCGGGCGGGGCATCCCGTTAGGTGATCGCCGATGTGCCCCTCTCGTCACCCCGTCGGTGACTGGTTTTCTCTTTCTTGAGAACCGGACCCGGTTCTTCGGGACCCGCGGATTCTCGCCATAATGCACCCGGAATTTCCGCCGCCAGCATAGGGACATCTTCCTTGGCTTCCATGGCTTGCACTGGCACAAAAGTCGGCATGGGCCACAGATATTGCAGTCCACAATGAGGGCATCGGGACTCACTGTCCACGGCTCCGCCCGGCAGTCTGCACTGAAGACAGAGACACGCCACAGTCTCTACACCCTCTACCCAGAGGATCAGGAAGCCTCCTGGAGCCGAGTAGGGATGTATCATAATCAAAGGACTCTGTTCGACTTGCTCAGAGACAGCAGCCATATTCACCAGTGGAGGGACACGCTTCAGGGGTCTGTACTGGTCAATGGCTCTTCGCAACTGGAGTGCAGGGGCTGGTTTGGCCACCCCTCCTCCTATCTTCTCCATCTGCATCCGGTGGAACTGCAAACCACTCCCCCTGGTTGAAACTAGGGGGAGGTCTCGTAGACTTTTGGCTGACCCAGCACAGGGGCGGAGTGAGTCATAGTCCATGAGGGCGCGGCTCCAGCTTTCGCGCCAAACTCCCTAACAGGGTGGGGTCTTCTCATTGGTGCCAATCCTGGCCAACAATTAGCAAACTGCAAAGTTGCAAGACTTTCTGCAACTGGCCCACACGGTGTCCCGGGAACACGGGAACCGCCATCTTGGTTCGTATTGTCTCTTTGCATTACATTTGAGGTAGTGTTTGGTTGTTTGTGTATCGAATGATAAGCAAGTCCATTTCGTTCCTCCCATTGAGTAACACTGTCGTCCTCACTGTTCTCGGGGGTACTATCCCGAGAGCATAAGCAGGACAAACACGGCGCAGCCACGGCTTTCACGCCCGTCCACAACAGGCTCACAAAAGTCTCTTCTGTAGCATGTTCCTCATACTCGCACAGAACAGGTGCGAGCTCTTCCTCTATCCGCCATCCTGGACCTTCTGCACTTTACAGATCCTCCATTCTTGCGGTTCTCTCTCGATCGCTGAATATAGGATTCTTGTACATGGAGCTCCGCTCTGCGGGGCAGCTACCACATCAGTACAATAAAAATGCCTTGTGCACCACCTTGTGTACCTAACGTAGATCTGACTCGTGGTTGCACTACCTCAGGCTAGTCTCACTCTCTCAGTGTCTACTGTATCTCCTTCCTCCCAGTCTGTGCTTCTCTTGGTAAGTGGTCTGGAATGGAGACTAGAGTACTCTGGCTCTTCCATGCAGTACTTGGGCATCGACCTACTGTTGGCTAGCCTAGCGCGGACCCTTCCAGAATTCCTGCCCTAAGTTACCAGTTTACCCCTTCAGGTGTCCCCCACTAGCGCTACCTCAAGGCGACTAGAACAGCAAAAGCCCCCCTCTCAAGACCTACTAACCCCTAACAGGATCCCAATGCATCTGTGGGGCCTGCAGCTCCAGCAGCTCCCCGACTACCCCTGGCTCCGTCCCACACAGCACAAAGTGGCAGAAGACACTCTCCCTGTTTCCTAGTGTGCCTAGCAAAAGCCTGCCCTGTTGACAGGTATCTCAGCAGCGCCTCCAAATGTAACGGGTATTCCCTCCTGTCTGACCCACCCAATCTCACATTGGCCCGTGTGGTCTAACCGGTGCCCCATTACGTGATCGTGTATGGTGGTGCACCTGCAAGTAACAGGACTCCTGAGTCTCCCGCATGATGGTATTAGGGGATGTCATCATGACAGGTAGCTGAGGTAGTGGGTGCGAGTCCAACTTACATCATGTGCAGCGCCTCCACCTCATCAGGATCTATGCTTCCGCAGGGAGATGGTCCTGGTGAGGGACTCCTTCTCAGTGGTGACTGCCACTGCAGAGTAATCTCACACTCACACAGTGGGGGTATCTTTAACAAGGGCATCTTTATTGACGATCTTACTGTAGTAGACTGCCCCATGCAGCTTTCTCCTCTAGCCACACATTTCACTGTGCTGTCCCTTTGCCAGGTACTGCCCTCCTAATTGGAGTGGGATCCCCTCTCCCCATAGGGAGATCACCCCTGCGCCAGGTCCCTGGACACAGTGTGGCCTTGACAGGCTTGATCGGTTAACTCGTGCCGCTAGTTACAGCACTAGGGTCACAAAGCTATCCTGCAATCCCTTTCACAGGAGCCAAACTCTTTAGCAACAACAACATTAAACTGACAGTGTTGTGCCTTATATACCTCAGGGGGCAGGCACATCTCTGATGTCACTATCCAGGGACTCAGAGCATGCAGCCACTCCCATCCATACATAGGGCACCTCACCAGGGTGTGAGGGAAAACCTCCATAACTACTGCTGGCAGGCCTGTACTTACCAGGGCTTACTGCCAACAGGGAAGATGTCTGCAGTCCATTATTATGCATGGATACAAACACATTTTTAAAGAAACTCACAGAGGCTGGAGGAACCTCTTAAACTTGCAAAGTTGATCTTATTTATATTCATGTGCAATCAAAATGGCTTCCCATTGTATCGGCTGCCATTAAATGTAAGTGCTAACTTTGAACGTTTTGTAACTTGTCTCGTATGCGAATGACTTCGGTGTTCGCTCAGTTCCAACTATATAAAATATAAAGGTTGAATAAAGACTTCCTTTCGGTTTCTCAGGTCAAAAAGCAAAGTGCTGTTTCTTTATTCCTTTAAGGTATCTCCATGTGTTACTTCCTAACATTTAAATTATCTAGGACATGTGTACTCACAGTTTTTTTAAATACAAATCATATGGAGTCATCATAACACAGATTTCTATCCTCCGGTTGTCTCAGCCACCGCATAACGATCCTATGTCGACGACTTTTTACTCTGTAGTATAGCATTTGTTCACAGGTGAATAAATGCACCAAAGCAATACTACTTGTATAACTCCTTTCTCATGCCGATCAGCTCAATGACCTTACACAGAAACAACAGAGCACCACTACTTGCCTGTTTCCTTTATCATTTTGTGCCAATCGTCCCTGTGACTTTTCATTAGTCTGTATTCATGTTGTCCTTAATATTTACTTTGTCTTTTCTCAAGGCATTATAAAAAAAAATGTTGAAAAAGTATTCCCGTCTCAAATGCCACTCATTTTGTCTCTCTTCTAGGACATTCTCCTAGCTTCATTGAGCCTGCTTGTGACATATGCCTGTGACGTATATCAATGCACGTTTCGCAGTCACATGGGGTGTCTCATCAGGGTAACATTACATACTGTAGGTTATGAAGTAGCACATGGAGACACCTTAAAGGAATTAAGAAACAGCACATGAAAGGAAGTCTTTAATCAACTCTCAACACTTTATACAGTTGGAACTGAGCAAACACCATAGCCATTCAGATATGAAACAAGTTACAAAACGTTGAAAGTTAGCACTTACATTTAACGGCAGCCAAAACAATGGGAAGCACTATTGATTGCATGTGAATGTAAATAAGATCAACTTTGTATGTTTTAGAGGTTCCTCAAGCCTATATGTGAGTTTCTTTTAAATTTGGTATATATTAATGTTGTAAATTGTTCATTGTTTCAAATGACTAGAGCTGCAAAGGGGTGAATTTTCAGATTCTTTGAGCTCAGCACAAAACAGTTGACCACCCAGCATTGTGTTTAGCCAATGCACAAAAGGGGAACTACCCAGGGCCCACTGTGCCTGAAAGAGTGGGAGAGAAGGTCCAAAGTCTGGGGTGGGATTTTCTATATTTTCCATCTTTAGATCATCTTAAAGTAATGATTGAAAATCGAAAGCAAAAAAAAAAACAAAACAAATGGAAATAACCGGAAAAGGGAAATTTAAGCCATTTAACCTATCACAATGCTTGTTGCTTCTCAAGACTGCTGGACATAGGTATGCAAATTAAAGTGTGGGCAGTTTGAATATTTATTGATACATTATTTAGTTCATCAAATTGTATGTTATTTTCTTAAAACCAACGGTAAGCAAGGGTGTCCCAAAAGTTTATACGTTGACCAGCATCCGCCAGTGCCTTAACGGGGGAGCTGTGACCACTCATCAAAATAAACATCAAAAATATCCCAATGGTTGATACTGAGCCAGAAAACATATAAGATAAAAAGGTCAAGAGGGTGCAAGCCCATTAGTTCACCTTTAAATATAAACATAGAGTCCAGCAATTTAGATTACTACACCTCAAACAACACATCATAAAAAAGGTGGGCACTTGAACTGGTGTTTTGGTCTTCGTTCTAAATGTTTTCCATTTTTTGGTTTTGCTGGGACAGGATTGGTTTTGACATTTTACAAATATAATAGAAAAAACTCAAAATAAGCTGAATTTTTTCAAAATGTAAGTTAAAGTTTTAAAATGTGCAGTTTGGTACATACGTTTTTCATTTGCAAACCCAAAATGTACCCAGTTTATTGGGGGGAAAAAACACAAAATAAACAAACCAGACTATAAGCTTTCTCTGGCTTTTGCTTGAATTTTAAAATGTGTTCCAAAGTTGAACTTGAACAGTTTGAAAACTATAACATTCACAAACACGCCCATCTTTGCTAATAAAGATATTTTACATATTCACATCTATTGTGCTTTTGGGTCTATTGTTATCAGACACCCCATAAATGCCCATATACATTTGAACTCCTCACAATAAGAAGGTTGGTGGAAATTGATGCCGGGTTTTCCCTTATAACTGGACCGGCCTTGCATGAGAAATTGGTAAAAGCAGCATAACATTTATGAGCAGGGCCACCAACAGAAATCGTGGGAACCGGGACAAACATTTTAATCAAGGCCCCAACCCCCCCCCCCCCCCGTGTCGGCAGCATTGAAATTTCACACCTCACGAGCCCCCTCTCTACCCCCCTTCACCCCCATCCCATGTATTTCTCTCCCTTCCGTCTCACCCTCCCGCCTCACATGTATTTCTCTCCTCTGCTTCTCTCTTACTCCCTCTTTTCCTCACTCACCCCCTCTCTCTCCTCTCTCTCCATCAATTACCCCACGCACACTCATTCCGCCCCCCTACACACACAAAAAACTTCCCACCCCCAAATATATACAACCTCCCCCCCCCCAAATGCATACAAAAACCCCACCTAACCCAATACATACTGTCACGGCCCCTTCAATCTCCAACATCACCGTATTACTACGGGGATGTTTGCTTTTTCAGCCGAACTTGGCCGCGCGCCAGCCGCATCTCTTGGCCGCGCGCCAGCCGCATCTCTTGGCCGCGCGCCAGCCGCATCTCTTGGCCGTGCGCCAGCCGCATCTCCTGTTGAGCGCTAATGGCGCTGAACATTGAAAGCGCCCGCGGCGCCGAAACTAAAGAAAAAAAGCCCGCGTCTGCCCGCACTTTTAAAAATCCCGCGTGGCGGCCGCAGGAGACTAAAGGCGGCCGCCACTGTACATACACACACACACTCCCAGTAAGTTAGATAGATCTTACTGGGAATGTATGTGTGTGTATGTATAATATATATATATATATCTATATATCTATATATATATATATATATATATATATATAAAACAGGCAGATGGCACACACATATAGCAAAAAAGTAGGTGCTTATCCCATAAAAGAAGTCAGTATAAATAAGCTCCTTACCAGGCAGATCCAGAGAGCACTCCCTTGATAAAAGTCCTGCTTCTAGGACCGAAACGTCGGTGTATGTGCCAGCTTTTTATATATATATATATATATATATATATATATATATATATATATATATATATATATATATATATATATATAACTGGGAATATGGAAATATATATATATCTTACAAGGAATATATACTGTATATATATTCTCCAATATATATAAAAAATACCCCAACCCCCCCCAATCCATATAAAAAATACCCCAACCCCCCTCAATCCATATAAAAAATACCCCAACCCCCCCCCCAATCCATATACAAAATACCCCAACCCCCCCAATCCATATAAAATACCCCAATACCCCTCAATCCATACAAAAATACCCTAATACCCCCATACATATATATATAAATCAGACTTACCTGCAAAGGGGGGGAGCCCGACACATGCCGGTGCCTGGTGCTGGGGGACCAATGCTGCGGGAGGGGGTATGAGGGTGGCCCACGGCTGCGGGGGGTGTCTGGGGATGGCCGCGGCTGCTGGTTGTCCGGGGGCTGTGAGGGCTCCTGCGGCTGGTCACTGCACCTCCCCAGAAGTTCCTCCTGCGTGCGCCGGGCCTCCCTCACCCGATGGGAAGGGGGGTAGTGGTGACTGCAGGGGGGAGGGGAGTAGTGGTGACTGCGGGGGTTAGCGGTGACTGCAGGGGAGGAAAGGGGTAGCGGTGACTGCGGGGGGTAGCGGTGACTGCGGGGGAAGGGGGGGTAGTGGTGACTGCGGGGGGTAGCGGTGACTGCAGGGGAGGAGAGAGGTAGCGGTGACTGCGGGGGGTAGCGGTGACTGCGGGGGGGAGGTAGCGGTTACTGCGAGGGTCCCTGCGGCTGGTCACTGCAGTTGCCGCCGGCCTTGCTGCACCTCCCTAGATGTTCCTCCCACGCGCGCTGGGCCTCCCTCCCGCACCGGAAGCTTAACCCAACCTTCTTCCGGCGCTGCGACAGGGAGACCTGGAGACTTTTTTTTTACAGCGATTTTTTTTTTTTTTTAAATGAACTGGCGTCCGGCCGGGCCACCCATAACCCACGGGGCCCGGGACGCCAGTGCCCTTTCTCCCCCGCTGTTGGCGGCCCCATATATGAGGGTGGAGGCAAAAAAAATAGGAATTACTGTAAGTCAAAATAGCCATTAATCCAGTCCAGCTTGTCTTATAATATCTATTGTTAGTACAAATAAAACCGGTATCACCTAATGCGGAAAAAATAGCAATTCTAATTTGTACATTGACTTCTGCCGAGCAAATTGCATTGAGAAATATGTATTAGCCATATCTAAATTCCTTCTGGTATGGGATTCTCGAAGCTACATTTTTGTGGGATATTTTTCAGCTTTGGGGCTGCTTTACCTTGCTGAAGAAGTTTATGGTCTGTATATCATCCACAGCAAAATATCAGGCATGCAAGTTATTATGTATTCATGGTAATTTGGGTCTCATAGTGAGTCGAAATCCGGAATATTTATTTCTTGAACACAATTATATGTATTTTTTACTTTGGTTGAAACAGCACAGTAAACAGTGTATTTTTGTGTGTATGTTTCAGCAATTTCAACTTTAGATTTTTTCATTTAAAGAAAAATACTTGTTATACCAATTTAAATCAATGTATCAGTTTCCCTTTTTGGAAATGTGCAGTCCAGTAGTAGTATAAAACACTATTAAAATGGTGATATACATCCTGTATGAGGATCATGCAAGAAAATTGCAAGGTAAAACTGGTACTATATTTTTAGTGGAAATATGATAATGATGATATTTCATAAGGACTACAAAAAAAAACAATGCATGCATTTTACCCAGCCACTTGAAAAAAATATAATGTCTTATGGGGCACAAAATGTTAGTCATATTTTGTGAGATTTCCATTGCATTGATGTCCCTTTTCCTAGTCATATGACCAGTAAACGCACACAGCCCTGCAAGCTCAGAACCCAAACTCATCACACCATATATATTTGTGTCAAAATTAGTTCTACTGAGATTGTGACCTAATGTATACAATAAAAGGCAACAAGCCCCAATGCTACATCCAACATGACAAATTGTATAGTTAAATACTTATCTGTCTCTCTTCTCAAAAGTAAGGGTAATTTAGTCAAATTAGTTGGCCAAAGAATTTTTAAGCCTGTAACAATGCCAAGGAACTTTTTACAGGTCCTAACACTGGGGGCCTTTTGTCTTTCATGTGGCCTGTATCTGTGTGCTATTGTTCTATACTTCACTATAAAAAAAGATGTAGAAATCATGATTAAGATATTTCTGTTGCAAAACTGTGAATATTTTGTGTGGGCATACAAATAAAAACTACTGTTGGCAGTTAACTAATTCATCCTAAATCCCAATCTTTTTTAATTGGTGATGAAGAAAATGATAGTATGTGTTATTGTAGCAAACCCAGAGCAACAATAAGAGTCAAACAATTTGATTAAAGGTTATCCCCAAGATATATTTAATCTAAACAATGTACATCACAATGATAATATTTTGTTAATGATACTATGTTGCAGGGTGTTCTATATCATTCTGACAACCACTATTCAACTCCTGATAAGGTACATGTTCACATTTTTTTTAATATACACTCAACTATTCCCCTTTTCACTAAGTGTGTGTAGATTACGAATTGAGAATACAAATAAAAATCAACAACTTAAATAATACTAGAATATTTGTATTACTTTTTCAGACCACTTCCACTTCTCATTAAGACTATTTATTTGATCACCATTATATTTTATTTTACAAAGACATATCACCCCCGTGTATATTATAGTATTTTTATAGTTTAAATGATGTATCAGAAACAAATGAGCACATTGTCATTGCCAGTCTTAAATGCCACGGTATGCAGCCAGCCTGCTACTGATCACATTACTTAGGTCACTATTATTTATTTATTTATAAAATATTATACCAATACTATTGTATTGTGCACCAGGTGAGATATTTCTTTAGTTCACCCATTTACATTACTGCATCTTTAGTAATTGTGAACTCGGTAAGTTGAAACATTTGAATAGTCTACCTGAGAAATGTTGGCAGACAGAAGATGGAGGTGGGAGTTATTATGTTTTCTATGTTTTTCACTAGGAAGCTACTGTAGCATCACTAGATTCACTAAAAACAAGTCAACCCTCTGTGAAATGAAAATGTCCATAAGTAACACGGGTGTTTTCTCCTGTTGCAATGCTGAAAAAATACCTCTTATTAATACCACCCCTCCTGTTTTAGAATAATGTCACGTGTGTTCTGTGCAAAGCAAGATTCAATGTTAGATCGGCAGCTATAATGTGACTACGTGTGCATGAGTTAGTTCAATATATTTAAGATTTCTAATTAGTTGGTACAAAACGCCAGGTCTGAGGAGGATCTGATTAATGTAGCAGCTGTGTTTGATCATACCTGTTTATAGGCATCTGCATTTTCTTCTACGCAACTGGAGGCAAAATTAAATTGTTTCATAAAGATTTGTAATTTGTAATTGGAGTTGATGTATTTGTCCTTGAAAATTAAAAGCAATATCACAGCTGGATGAAAGGACAATTAAAGATCACAGCACGGGGCTCCAGCTATGCTGAAGACATTCACTGAAGTGCTGTTACTGTACACAGAGCAGTGAAACATTAGAACTTGTTTTATAACACAGTAGAGCCTCTTGAATCGCTACCCATTAAATGAGTCATTCTGTTTAACTCCTTATCGATTGGTACTAAGGACGTTTGCTCTATCCCATTATCTTGCATCCAACAGATTTCTTTTTTTCTGTATAAAAATGCTTCTGATTTTTGTCTACCATTTATTTGTTTGAAGTGTTTACAGGTCTAAATGTAAGAAAATAAAATAAAAAAATAAAAAGTTTATTATGTGATGTGTATATATCATTTATCTTTTAAGGGCACATGAAATGTCTTTAATTTGTAAGGTAACTGTGCAGTTCCATTGAAATTCTTCATTTGAAATGAAGTTTGTCAAAGAATCACATACTGAGTGCCACATCTCCTTGAAATCCTTCCCCACGTGTGTGATGCAGGTATCTATCAATTGCTCTTTCATGTAAAATAGACTGTCAAGACATATTAACATTTCAGTGGCGCATTTAGCCTTTTGGGGAGAGGGTCCTGACCAGCAAATATGAAACTATATTGTTCAGTTTCCTCCAAATATCAATCCATAGTATCTTGTTTTTACGTTTTGTAAGTACTCCCATATGTTTCAGAAATAATTACATTTTTATTTACATTTTGGCCCTACTCCTAAAGATGAATATCCTTCTGCTGCTAAACTTGATATGTTTGAAGTTTTTTTTTATTATAATTATTCTCTTGGAAGTTTACATGCAGCAGGAAAAATTACCTTAAAAATTGAATTTGGTTTACATGCACCTCATTTTCTTACAATAAGAACAGAACTCGATTTGTGAACTGTATAGAAATCCTACTGAAAGAAATGAACCCTAATGACAAGTTGATATCTGAAAGTCTTATAGAAGATAGACAGGATCATGTAGCATCTTGTGGGAGAACATGAGAGGAAGAGTTATCTTGTAGAAGTTTCTGTCGGTCTACACACCATCTTTTAAAAGGGAATTGTATAGCATTGTTCTGCAATTATTTATTTTTTAACGAGTATCTTCGGGACAAATCACAATTTAAATGAAGATTAAAATTGAGAGAGAGAGAGAGAGAGAGAGAGAGAGAGAGAGAGAGAGAGAGAGAGAGAGAGAGAGAGAGAGAGAGAGAGAGAGGGAGAGGGAGAGGGAGAGGGAGAGGGAGAGGGAGAGGGAGAGGGAGAGGGAGAGGGAGAGGGAGAGGGAGAGGGAGAGGGAGAGGGAGAGGGAGAGGGAGAGGGAGAGGGAGAGGGAGAGGGAGAGGGAGAAAATCAATTAAAAAAAATAAGGTCATGTATTATACCTGCCATATAGAAACGTGTATATTCACTATACCATTGTTTCTGGTTATGTCTTTTTTTAATGACCACAGAACATAAATTTATATGTCGCCTGAGGGAAGGTATGAATGAGGTATATTTTTAACCCTTTGCATTGCACACAAATAGAAGAGTATAAAAACGATATATTTCATTTTCAGTAGAAATAGGTAACATTTGCTTATTACACCAGATACCAAACACTTGCAAGCAGACTTAAGACGTGCTGTACTGCATTTCACCAGCATTGTATGAACATTGTCATGCTTATCTCACATGCTTAGAAAAATACTTTAACCTGAAGTGTAAATTGTGATTTCTGGAAATAGTTAATTAGCCACGCTGCTAATACAAGTGAATGGTGTTTTACATCAGAAATGATTGATAATATGTAAATATAATGACATGTTACTCTTATTAAGCTTACTATTGGTATGATTTTACGTTAAGGGACAATTGGTTCAGTTATCTCTGTTTATGACTTATGAGGCAATAGCACTCAAACTAACACGTTTCAGTGATGCTGGGAAGCATGTAGTAATTGCATTGTGCATTTATAAATATAATGTAAGGACAACATCCAGTGCCATTTACATGTGATTATTCTTTTCAACTGAGAACCTGCTCATCATCACCGATCGGGCTTATTTACCAGACTGAAGACAACGTTGATATTGAAAACAGGTTTTCATCTGATAGAAGTCATGTGGTAATGTCAGAAATAAGCTTTGGTAATAAATCATACTGAAAAGCATTCAAATCAGACAAGTGTCCCGAGACCCTTTATATCTTTACCTCCAAATTCCTAGATCAAAGTTTAGTGTCCCACAGGCTATAAACACCTATTAGTAGGAAACCCCGATAGAGAAAATGTATGCTATAAAAAGAAAACTAGGAGAGAGAAGAAAAAAAAAACAGAAAGAAATCAATGCTTTTCTACACTCAAATCTACAAATATAGTACATCAAAGGATCTTTTATCTCACACTGTTGAACATGTGTAACTACTTTAGGGACACTCAGTCACTTACTAAGTTTCCTACTTTCAAACTGGACAATGAAAATAGCACAGGTGCAATTGTTATGTCACTAGATTTTGCATGTACTGTATATATTCACTGCATCCAAATCATGATGTTACATGTTGATATGTTGCAAATACAATACCATTTCACAGGGAAGTCAAATATCTGTATAAAAGTGCAGTAGTAGATACTGAAAGAAAGTTTAGCAAGTCGTTTGACTTCAAACAGAAAAAAAACCTGTTTTCAGTACATTTGAATTTGTAAGACCATTTTGTAACTACTTTAGCAGCAACAATTGTGCTCCCTTTCAGGTCTTTTATTTTATCTGGTGGACCTGTTTTGGAAAGGAAGGATATTTGGTAACTATCGAGAGCTCAAAAGTTTTATATTGTGTGTGTGTGTATATTATATATATATAATACACAAGCATTAGTATATTATATATATATATTATATATATATATATTTATATAGCGTTGGTGTAGATTAATACAAATTGCTAATCCTATCATTTGAGTCACTTTATTAGGTCGGTGAAAAAATGAATGATTACATGTGGGATTTTGAGAAAACAAACACCAGGTTCAGATATCTTACCATTTCTTATGGTGATTTATGAGGCCCTTTGATCAGAAGTATTTTTTTTAGCTGCAGGAGAAGATTTGTGAAAGAAGCATTTATTGAAACTCCTGAAGTTTTGCTGAAAACATATTTATTTTGAATCTGAATGTACTATGCTGTTGAACTAGGCATATACTATGTGAGCATGTCAAACATAACCCAGGTTATTAATGTTATCAAATTCGCAAGCATATTTCCCAGCAAGTTCTGGAGAAAAAATGAATAATTCTAGCTCTTTAAGAAGTTGTCCTGGTGCAAGACTGGTACAGCTGTAATGCAACAACAACAAAAATGTAGAGAACAAAGTCAAAAAATCCCTCAGTTTTGTTTGTACAGTATTGATACATGTCTCCCTGTGATGTCACAATTAGTCATTGTGATGTAATTGTTCTAGGTCACAGTCACAGCATGAAAAACTGTCACCATCTTAAGCATCATAAGAATCAGCTGTCATTTTATTGGCTTCCAACATAAAAACTTTCACTTTTTGGGGAGTATTTTGGATTTTAAACAATTGCCAAGGAAGGATACTGAACGGTTAGATCATTTATTTAAAACACAATTGTCTTATATGTCATGTAAAACGATTTCTTTCGTTTGGTAGCGGGTTTGTAAATACTTACATTTAAGAGAAATATATATGCCCTGGAAATGTATTAGTATCAGTAATAAATGAATCACATAGAACAAGTATGTAGTTATCAATGGGGACCTTACACATGGTAGCTATGCACTCATATACAAAGTTTGCATAAATCCCTGTTGGAAGGGTTAGTAGTCTGTTTGAAATTAACACTAATTTAGCCAGTATATCAGCAAGCACTCCAGATAACACATCACGTTGTCAAAAGGCATGTTTGATAGCTCCAGGGCGCTTATAACTGCAGTAACTCAGTCATCATAAGGTAAGGAATCAATTCATGCTTTCCCTATACAAAGCAAAAATCATAAATACAAAACCACGCCTAGGGTATTTACAGTTTCCCCCCCTATATGTGCCATTTATAACTTATATAAAGAAAAAAAGTCGTTAACGTTAATTTGAGTACACTGGCAACCTTTATAGAATATAATGCAACCAGATATTTCAGATAAATGTACAGATATAACCCATATCCATTAATATTTGCTCATCTCTTTAACATGACATCTCAGATACCTGTAAAAGTGGTTGCCTTTAGCTGAGGTGATCTGTCGTGTATCTAACATTAAAATATATTTTAAGAATTACAAATTATATATCATTTCGCTTTATCTCCACAAGTAGTAACTATCCAATGAGCATTATAATAACTACATAATGTGCATTGCTTATTACGGTACTTTTGACTTTAAGCAGTTGTGTGGTAATATGTATGAATGCTCTATCAGGACATACACATCTAATAACATTATTATATATGATGTCATTTAAAAGTGTGCTGTACTTAGAATACCGGAAAAGTAGAATATATTATTGCATAGTTTCAAAATATTATGCTAGACATTAAAGTCATATCAACACAATTGTATATCACAGTATTTTAATCTAAAACGGTGGGATCAGTATGAAGGCAAAATAACCCAGATATAGCAAATATTTTTTTTTCTTTCAATTCCATATTTTTCTTTGATTTGTCTGGTACAATATTTCCCCCAGAATTGCCTTGACATTTAAAACCCCCATTAAATATACTGTGTACAGTAGTATCCATGTTCCCCTGTCTCAATAAGATTCCAGCTTCATTGGAATTACTCTGAAATCTTCCTGAGCAGGGGAAAGAGGGCTTCTAACTAAGCACATTGAGGCCATATATCCCTGTATTTCATAACAAACCCTGACCAATGCTCTTACTGAACCTCTCTTCTACATGCGACCAATAGTTTAGCATCATTAATAATAAGTGCAGCAATGCTTTTCTCTGATTTATTTGATTCCATGAATCATGGCCACCCCCCAAAAATTAGAAAATAAAAATTATATATATATATATATATATATATATATATATATATAATATATATATATATATATATATATATATACATATATACATATATACATATATACATATATACACATATACACATATATACACATATATACACATATATACATACATACATACATACACATATATATATATATATATATATATATATATATATATATATATATGAGAGAGAGACAGAGAGAAGGTGAGCGAGATACAGAGAAAGATATACTTCTGATTACATATCCATAGGAATGCATACATATTACAGCATTTGCACAGAGCCTGAGAGTGAGTGCTAGAGGGAGATCAGCTTCTATGCAATGAACCTGCAATGAATCCTCCAGGACCGTAGCGCGTCTTTCAGCTCGTCCATGTCTCTTGGAGTTTTAGGATCTGTCAGAAGTGGCATTCCTTCCCGTTTCTTGTCACCCACCACCCCTTTCAAAGCAACAATTGATTAGTCTCAGGGTTTCCCAAAGCCGAGATCCGATACCTTCATAGGGATCAAACGATCGCTCGGCATAAAACGTGGGACAAACAAAAGTACTTTCCTATATCAGATATTGACCGGGATACATAATACATCATATGTTTTCTTTCCTTTTATATCAATAAAGAAGAAGAAGGCAGGAGGGGAAAGGCCCATTGGAAAGAAGTGTGAGTAGTTAGGGCTCTGGCTGGGAGATCTGCAGCCCTTGCTGGTTGGGAAAGGCGGGGCTGAGTTCTTCTAGCAAGTTGGACATCTGTTCATTTCACGTGACTATTTGAGGGAAAACGCTAACATCTGGTGTAAAACCTCATCCAGGTACCTGCTTAACTTTTCACATGTCAGAATCCCTCAGCCACTCAAGGTCATTTTTTTACTCTCCTCTGTCCACGCTTTGTTTGTGCAGAGTCACAGACTTTATCTGAGTCGCAGTTCACAGTCAGTCAGTGTTTGTATTTCTTCTGCAGCGCTGGATGCAGCATTTCCCTCTGTGTTGTGAGCCTGTGCTTAATGTCAAACTCATGTGGAAGGAAAGGAGGATTAAAAAAAAAGTTCTGCACAAACCGCTGTGTTGGTGTTTCCAATAATAATTTTAAAAAAGGATTATTGAAATGTGTATGCTAAGGTAAAGAATAAAAAAAATTACATGAAAATTACTTGCTAAATAGTTTTTGTAATTAATATAAAGGATAACCACACTTAACAAGGTTGATTAAGGTTATACACATTTTATACAACAAAAAACAATCGCACACCTGTGTGTGTGTAGAGAGAGAGAAAGAGAGAAAATCATACATCAAGAATTTATAAGGACACACGGCCCCAAGGAATTGCAATTGTTTTGGATGTATTTATTGTATTTTATATTGATTTTTTATTACACTTAATACACAGTATAAAAATATCTCTGTGTGCTTTTGTCAAATTATGCTTATAAATGGTATACTGTTTAGTTGTAAAAAGGGACTTTGTGCAAGTGATTTTAACCTGCTCCACCTTCAAGTGACCTGCCAAATGCCCCTTCTTATTTTATAGACATCTGGGAATTCCATACATGCCTCAAACTCCAATTACACACCTTCTTCAAAGAACATGGGCTTTGATTTGCAAAGAACATTAAGAGAACTGAATCCTCAGGAACCGTTAGTTTGCCAAAAGTTAATGTAAAATAAGTCCTATAAAAATGTTTACTACCAAGACCATTTTGTTGTTCATGAGATTAAAACGCAAAGCAATTAAAATAAGCACAGATCCCTTCTTATAAATAAAGCCTTGATTCAAAGCTGTTATTGTTTACAATATGTTCTAAACAGTATAAACTAAATGAAAAGTTATAAAGCTGTATAACTCCTATTGTAGTTGAGACGGGACATTTCATAGTGTGTTAATCAAAACCACCATCAGCAGAACTTGAAATTCAATAATGTAAATATTAAGAACAATATTCAAACGTTCATCTTTTATCATCAGAATTGCACTCAAATATCTAGACTGGTTTAAATTGCCATTTTTGTTTATTGTAATGAGATTTAGCAGAAGGAAATAAATGCACTGTTAATATGGGGGTCTCTTAATACCAGCATTAAAAAATATATATGGTAAATGACAGAAATGCATTTCTTTGCTTATGAAGTTGATCAACCTGTTGTCTATTGTCATTGAGATCCACTTCCATTCCAACAATTCACTCGTGGATACCTTAGTTTCCCACAAGTTAAAGTGCATGATGCACTGTGTGTCCTGTTAGTTTATTTCGAGCAGAGACCTGATTTTGTTTACCCACACCACAGGTGAACCTCTTTACTTTCTTGAGTTCTGTTTGGCTTTCCGTGGCATTTGTTCCCTGCACGTTTGTTTGTTTTTCTAAAAATTACAGATGCAGGGAAACCGCCTTACATCATGAGAGCAGGACAAACGTTCACTTTGAAGGACTCCTGGGCAGGACTTCAAGTAAAATCATATGCTTAAGAAGAATTTGATACTGGACTACAGAAAATAGCTTATTCCGCCTTTGCCAAACCAAGGAATGTGCAAAATGCTCTAGTTTCCTACAGAAGACCAAACGTCTCCTTGAAATATGAAATATGAAATCTGCAAAGTGCTAGAGATGAAGTGGGCGCTCTTTGATTGGAGAACATTGTGGTTGCTTTACAACAATAGAATTACCTTGTTCAACCGTGGTACTTGAAATTGCACTAGCCATTCGTTATTATGCTTTCTCTATTGTGGGCCTTGAGTCTAGTTACAGTTAGGAAAACCCAGTATGAAGGTCTTTTGCAGAGTATACATTTCATCAACCCATGTATAGCTACTATATAAAAGGCACAGGTAAAGATATACTGTACGACCTGTTTTGGGTGTCTATATGTGTAAATGTGTGGATATATACACACACACACACACACACACACACACACACACACACACACACACACACACACACACACACACACATATATATATACCCTATTTGAAATTATACCTGATATATATCAGGTATAATTTCAAATAGGGAATGCGAATGTATAAAAATGTACATCAAAATTGACCTCGAACATGTACAGCTCTGATAAATTTCTGTGGTCCAAAATGGGTTTAAAAGTCATACTTAGACGTAGGAGTTGGCATTTACACTGCCAGGTTGTTTAGAATTCCCTTTAGGCAGTAAAATATTTCTGTTCAATGAGACTGACTTTGACTTAATGACTTTGGCTCAAACACTGAGATTTAAAGCTGAAAATGCACTAAATATTAAACAGTAAGTCATACAGCTGTTCTGCAAGAAGGAGTATCACCACCTTACATTCAGAGAGTAGGCGTTGCTCAAGCTGGGATAAAGTCGACTGTGTACATTCATTTTAGCATTCGGCTATTAAACCATATATTATATCCAAGTCTCTTTAGATTTAACTACATCGTTATGTTGACTTTTAGTATATTCTTTTATAATTTGATTGGGAGGATTCCTTGCCTAAACATATACAATATTGTTACTTTCAGTAAACGTACAGGTCACTAAGTTACTCCCAAAGTTATGTCATAGAAATACCAACATCATCACAATGATCCATTTCCTACAATAACTAGTTTTTCTTTTTTTGTTTACGATAAACCGCTATCTGCATAAAAACATATACATTAAAAACATTGCTAATCAGGATACATATCAATCATAATATCAGTGTTATTCTAACCACCCTTAATAGTGTTATTCTAACCACCCTTAATATATTACAAAGAAGGTTACAGGTGAATGTTAGTTTTTTTTTTTTGCAATGGAACCAGCTCCAGTTTTTATAAAAAAAGATTTATATCTGCATTGCAGACAATCTGTTTGATGGGAGAATCAAGTGGATCAATTCTGTAAAACAAGTGGCGCTGTCATATTATTCTCATTTCTTTCTGTTGTTTTTCAAAGTAGACCACCTAAACTTCTGTCCCATTTTCAAAGCCCTCGTTAATCCTATAATAAAAACAAACTCTGCGGGCTTTCTTTTGTAAACATTATGAACTGGTCTCAAATATGC